>NW_009258146.1:11166-14264 GCF_000149755.1 Phytophthora sojae | reverse complement strand
TTTGAGGTCCTCAACTCGTTGTCGGGTCACACTCGGGGTCTTCGTAGTCGCAGTATCCTGGATGTTCGTCTTCAACACGGTGGTGGTACAATTCAGGGTGTCGATGGCTTGGTACACTTGAGTAGCTTCACACTCGGGCTACCGGGGATTCGAAGTACCTTGGGATGCCTTGGCCTTGCCAAGAAGGGTAGCTCTCCGGGATACGTTCACCGGGGCACTTCACGGTCTCCCTTCGTCAGACTTGGTCGGGGCCGGACTGGGTACTGCGCACCTCCGGCCAGTTGAGGTCAAACGCGACCAGGTATCCATACTCCACATCTCCTCCATCATGCTCGGGCGTTCCACAGGTACACCATCCTGAATCGAACCTTCTTTCCCACACTGTCGCTCTCCCTGGATCGGCGCCGGGGCCAGCTGCGCGGACACTCTCCAAAATTTCAAGTCGCCTCGTGTCAACCGCCCCTCTGGCTACGGAATGACACTGAGGAAAACACCATCGAAGTATCAGACCATTGGTAGACACCCACGAGCGCGGTCGGTCCTCCCGAATCGAACGGTCGCCGTTCGCCTTCCCAAATTGGCGAGCGTGCTAAGTACGATCTCCATTCCAACTGTCGGATCCAAATCCATTCTCCGAGAAAAGCAACCGCGCTCAAAACGCAAAATCCTCTCGCTCCGGCAACTGATGAGCGACGCAGACTGCAACGCGGGCCAGGCGTCTGATGGCGGTGCCCCTGAACGCGCCACCGAGCAACTCCCGGACGCGCCTCCCGCTGGAGGGGGTGCTTCGGGCTCGGCTGGTGAGCAGGGCGACCGCGGCGCAACTTCTGGCCATGCGGACACGCAGGACGCGCGCCAGGCTTCGTTTGATGAGCATCAAGATGACGCTAACACCCCTGACGACGCGGCCAGCAAGTCGAAGGCGCTGGTGGTCAAGACTGCGGGTACCGACACACCTCCGCACGCCAACAAAGACGCGGATGCAGCCGACCGCAAGGGCAACGGCGACACCGAGGGCAAGGTGAAGGACGCAGCCGGCTCGACTGCCACGGCGGCTGGCAGGACGGGGGCCTTTGCGGGTACTTCGTGTGCGAGTCGCAGCGCTAGCGCCGAGCGCCTCCCTGACAGCGGCAAGGGAGCTTTCGGGTACGCACCTCCAGTGCCTCTGCACGTGAATTTCCGGACGTAAATGGAACCGCTCTCGTCATCGGCTGCCAAGTACGAATTTCAAGGCAGGCTGAGTCTTCAGGACTCGTGCTCGCGTGCGGCGCAATCCTCCAATCCGGAATTGGCGGGTCAGTCACCTCCGGCGCGCTTCGCGGTCAGCTCGGACCTCAATCTCACCTTCGTCGGTGTTTCGGCTCGGGTCTGCGACAGCTACAAGGAGTGTTTCCTGCGCACGGCTTTGGGGGCATCGAGGCGCTCTGGACCGTGGAAAGTCTCACAGACAAGGAAATCCAGGAGCTGATTGACTTGCTGGACCCGGGTATGGAGCTCCACCGCTCTGTGCTACGCCTGCGGTCTTCCGACACGGGGCGCTCCATCTCTGAGCTCCACGGACTCCTGGATAGTATTGCGGCCAAGCGCGAACTCGCCTCACTCTTGCAGTGTTACGACCTCGATGGCCTCGCGCGTAGGGTGTTTGGAACAACATCGCTGGTGAAAGCCGTGCTACGTCAACTTCGGGGCGACGCCAGCTTCGCTCGAATGGGCTAACCGCCAGCCTGGATTACCTGGCGAAGGACAGTGAGCTGCAGAAGGCCAAGCGCGATATCGCCGTCCTGAACCGCTGCTGGGAGGAGACCCTGGAGGTCGCCACCAAGAAGCGCGAGCAGGAGATCAAGGATCACGACCGGGACTTCAAGCGAGCTGCGCAAGAACACGAGCGCCAGGAACAGGCGCTGCAACTCCAAATCGACAAGCTCTCCCGGGAAAATGACGATCTTCGTTCCACTGTCCGGACGATGACTTCTCGGCTGAAGGCCGGTTCCATGAACGTGGGCAGGACGATGAACTTCCTGAATCGGCACAACACTCGGGTTGACGGCAATTGGCCTCGCCTGAAAGCGCTCCTGGAATGCGCCAAGGACAACAAACTTCCTCCGGACGGCTGGGCTACTCAGATCTTGGTGAACGCGGTCGACGATTTCGGGGCACAACCTGGGGCTTACGTCTTTGTGGACGACGGTGACGACGATCAGGAAGAGAAGGACGATGATGGCCCGGGCGCGAGAGAGGGATCCAAGGACGCGCCCCTCGACTTCACCCAAGACTCGTCCGCTCCGTCAACCACCTCGTCACTCAAGTCCCGCTCCGTCAAGACATCTCGAGCGCCGAAAAGCGCAACTGGGCGGCACTTCCAGCTCCGTCCTGAGGTGTACACCCCGAATGAGCTGGACGCGATGGACCCGCTGACTCCGTATGCGCGGTCGGTGGAAGACGCACGGGCTTCGCTGGTGGCGCATGCCGTGATCTGGGACAAGCTTCGCCTGGATGTGCAGTTGGCGATGCAGTCTGGGCTCGACTACCTGGACGCGTTCGACCTGGTCTGCGGGGACAATGTCGTGCATCCTCGGTTCCACGTTCGGGACCTGCTCGAGCTCCTCGTCCGGATCATGTATTGGCGCAAGTTGGACCAGACACCTTGGACGAGCTACGTCCCGAGCTGGTACTACAAGAAGGCCGAAACCAGACTGGAGCAGCTCACGTACATACCGGACAAGTGGCCTGCCCTGAAAAGTGTCCGCCTAGACGAGGAGGCGGAGGTGATGCAGGCGATGTATTCCGAAGTATGCGACGACATCGACGACGAGACGCAGGACGAGACATTCAGGACGACCAAGCCATTCAAGGCCAAGCTCGACTTGCGTACCACGCCCCCTCGGGAGGCCAAACGCCGCAACAGCACGTCTTCCACTACTTCAAGTACCACCGGGTCCCTGCATCCTGATCCTGAAGTCGCCCCTCCTCCGGCCAAGCGTCCGCGCGCAGCCTAACGGCGCACGCAGTCCACCCTCGTCCGGAAGGAGCATGCCGAGCTGACCCCAGAAGAGCTCCAAATTATCGAGGTCCCGGGTCGCGGGGTCACTTCCTGGCGC
>NW_009258146.1:5981-10974 GCF_000149755.1 Phytophthora sojae | reverse complement strand
CCCCCCCCCCCCCCCCCCCCACAGACCCGTGCTGGAACAAAGGCACGTTAAACGTATACCGTTTAGGTGGGCGCCCGATAACGCGCTGCCTAGGCGAAGGACCGCACTGGCCTGATAACCGCCGTGCACAATACCCCCCGTGTAGGCACGATAACGCCACACAAGCCCCAGGAAACGCCGGCCTGATAACGCCGCACGCCCAAGGCTCGACGCCCTACGACAAGGAACAAGCGTCAACACAAGAACCCCCCCCCCCAACTCTGAAGCCTGCGAAGACTTGGGCCTGTATTTCGAAGATACCCTACTCCAACAACCGGGAATATGTCGCTCGGCGCGACCGCTATCCAGACGCGCCGAGTTTGTGCGAGATCGCATTCGCGAGATTTCTGCGAGGGCGCTACTCCACAGCATGGTTCTCGGCATTGAAACAATCAAACAACACCGTCACATCGATGGTATTTGGCAGCTACTCGTGTCATGGGAGTCCCTTGAGAGCTTGGCAGCTCAAGTTCATGTGCCCGTTGCTGCCTACGTCCAGACCTGCGAAGACGAAGCATTTCAAGCGGCGTTCGCAGCTCTCGGCCAGTGACCTGCAGCCGGACACTGAGTCAGTGGCCAAGTTGAAGCTCCAGCGTATCCTTAGGGGGGCAGTGTGGTGATTATTCAGGATTACTCTGGCTCTTGTTGCCTGCAGCGATTACTCGAAGTTTACTCTGGTAGTTTTGTTGGTTAGCGCCAACCATTAGATGCAGCCTCTGTAGAGCTAGGTTGTAGAGCAAAGAGCTTCTGCTTCATGCAGTCTCTCACTTTGCATTTTAACTTGCAATCAACAAGCACCTCAAGCAACAAGCAGCGGAAATCGACACAGGGAGATCAGTTACGGGATATGTGCTCCAACTGAATGGCTACAGCTTCGGCTTCTAGAGCAAGAAGCAGGATCGTATCACGGATGATACGTGTAAGTCGGAACTGGTTGCGGCCAATAAGAGCGTCGAGGACCTACTGTGGGCGCAGAATCTGTTCACGGAGATAGGCATGAAGCCAATGGTCCCGGAGCTGCATTGTGATAATCAGAGCACGCTAAAAGTGTGTGAGCACGTCGGAAACTATGACGGTGTGAAGCGGCTAGCAAAGATGAGTCTCAAAATTGCTGAGCTTGTCGAGGCTAAAAGAATTGTCGCTGAACTAGTTCCTACGGCAGACAACATGGTAGACATGTTTACCAAGGAGCTCGGACCACAGCGATTTGAAAGGCTGAGGGAGCTGCTTGGAGTCGAGGACGTAGTTGAGGCGGTTGCACATGCATGCCTGCCAGCTCGGCATAATCGAGTTGGAGGCCAGGATATGAGTTCCGGGGGAGAATGAGAGTTAGAGATCGGACGCGGTCGTACTCTACTCTCGCGTAGTCACTCATGTCCTGGCCGTGTGCTAGCTGGATGCTAGGAGTCGGCTTACAAGCCTGATTGATGGGTTGTATGGTCAAAGGGGTTTTTAGGCTCATGTTTTCCTCCTCGTGTACGGCACGTATAGGAGTCATGCGTTGTAGGCATGTGTTGAATGAATCACTCTGAGTTTTACTCTACAATCGACAAGTGTCTTCCTGTCTCTTTGCCACTCACTCGCAGCGCTAAAGCTGCTACGTACAACTAACGAATCTTGACTCGACAAATTTGAAAATGAACTGGACCAGCCTCCATCCATCTTGAGAAGTCTAAAACACTTGGTCAATCGACATCACTTACTGTAAATTGACCTAAGACATGGCGGACCCGAATTAATCCTGTTTGGGCTGGGCTATCAGCACTTCGTCGCTTCTTATCCCAGTATAAAATATTCAGATACGATTTTTTTTACCGTTAGATACGCTTTATATCGTTAGATACGTTTTTTTGCGGCGGCGGCGGAATTCCTGTGCCATTCTTCATGACGAAAACTTCTCCAGATAGCGTGCATGCTCTTAACCCTTCTAGCCCCAGACCTTATTCTGTATCTACAGAATCAGCATTAGACTTAGTTAAAGTATACTTCAAAACCTGTCAAAGATTTGCTGTTGGAAGCCCTTTCGCATCTTGCGGTCAAGCGCTGGGTACATTGTGCACAGAACAGCTACGAAAGTGAACAAAACATGCTCAATGTATCCACCATATGCCGAAATGGCGAGCTTCTATTGGTCGTGGCGAGCGTAGAGCACGCTCAAAACCTGCTACATGGTAATACCTTGCAAGGCTGCTAAGGCAGCATACTTCGGCTCCAGCCACCCATCTTCGGCACGTCGCGATAAACGCGGAGGAAGAAATCTTCCCGTCCTAACTGACGTAGTGAGGTGGAACTGGGCGAATTCTTCCTTGTGCTTGACATTAGCGCATCATTAGATTTCTTTAGCCCACCTAACAAGCTTGTTACGATTTTCTCTCTGACAACACCAGGGAGCTTGCATGCTCAATAGCCCGTAATGACACGCACTACACACAGTTCCTCTTGTACGAAACAGGACAATATATGATATTCATGCCAACGTCTACTTCTTCCTCTACATGCGCACGCTCTTCAATGTTCGCGCCAGCCGTGGGTCATCTTCGCCATTTTGGCAGCCTCCGCTTTGCTCTGTAGCCTCTGGCACTGCCGCTTCATTCCTGCCGCTTTTATCGGTAGCCTCCGTCGTAGCCTCTGTCCCTTCTTCTGTAATCTTTGGTGTAACCTCATCACGCGGAGAGCTTCTTCTGTAGTATCCGCCGTAGCATCTACCGCTTCTTCTGTAGTCTCCGGTGTAGCCACACCATGAGGAGCGCTTCTTCTGTAGCCTCTTGAGTAGCCACTGCATCAGCTACAATATAGCGGTAGACTCGGCTGTAGCCGGCTTCGTAGGAACCGATGAGATTGTACGCTGACTCCGCAATCGATCTGCCAATCGGGCCACACGCGAGAGCTCATAGCGTCGTCTGGGTCGGATCACCAGGTCTGGTAATCAACATCACAACGTAGAATCAATATACCACTAGTACAATGTTACAGAGCAAAGTACACGCTCTCGCTTACCCTTAGATCACAATGGCGCAACTAACAGTGCCGCGGCGTCTTTGGGCGGTCCTCTTCGGCCGATAACAATGAACAAGCCGGCTGTCACCCACCAGCATCCTAAGTGTCTCCATATTTTTTTTCGGGAGGCTCATCAACGTTACTAGTAACTTATGCCAATTTCTAATGGTTAGAAAGCCCTTTACTTAGGTAGGCCATTTCAAACTGCCTTTAATCAGTTTGATTTGAATCAAATAACAAACTGACCCATCCATAAACGTCGTTGCGAGGGGTCTTCGAAGCTCCCTTAAGTTCCGCCGACAGGTAGGTCGTGTTCAACTGGCCCATATCAATAGTGCCTGTTTCAGGGCTTGCCTGGAGAGGTTTCCATAACCTGCCTCGCATAACCTTATTCATGCGCTCCACTCTATTGTCCATCTTCTTATTACGATTGTCTTACAGAAGCGGTGCCATAGTTTCTGACTACCCGGTACATTATATTTTAAATCCTCTCTAGCTCCTAATAATTTATCAATGAGAACTGCGAATCTCCGGGCCTCATGGCCCGGGTCCCGTTATTAATAAAATAAGTACCTAACAGTAGGTGCTTTTGTAAGCGATTTTTGCCCCGTGAGTTGTTGTTCAAGCTGTCAATATTGTATATTGTAGCGTTTCTCCGATATATCTTACGCACTGTATCATTTTTTTTAACTATGATGTTGTAGTGACACATTAACGATGTGGCGCAAACAGTGGGATGACGTATCTAGCCAGTACTACCTCATTTGACATTCGGCAATCCAAGAGGCGCAGTCATGGAGCGGGATGTGTGGTACAGGTTTGCAGACATGTCCGTTTCTCTGAACAATGAAGTTGCTAATATTGGTGACTTTCGAGAAACGTTGCTTGCCGCATGTCCACAATCCTGGGAGATGTCCGTCCAAGCCAAGTAAAAATCTACGCGTCTCCGGAGGCTGACGTCAGGGAAGACCAACCTCTTGACTATCTGGTGAAGGTCAACGGCTATGGGATGAGCGAGCATTACCCGCTCGTCGTGAGGATAGCACCTACAGGCTTCCCGGGGGATTCTACTGGTTTGGCGCGCGAACTGCGTCACATGCTGAAGCGCGAGCAGTTGCTGGAGGGAGTCTACGATTCGTTCCGGAAAACCCCCATTACTCTCTTGGCATCTCCAAGAGTTTCGGGGAAGACGACGTTACTAAGATCATTTGCTCGCCGATACCCTGGTGTCAATTGCATCTACGTATCGTTTCTTCACGATTCGCCAGCGACCGAGCTGCTGTTGACGTGTGGGATCGACTTCGTTCAGAGGGTATCACGTCTCAGTGTTGAGGAAACCCATGTTATCATGATCGATGATGCCCAAGCTCAGTACGACGACAAAGCCTTCTGGGATTTGTTTGCCTGCACCACCATTTCGTGGTTGCCAGACAACGCCCGCTTTATTATCTCGGCAACGTACGCAATGGAGAGTTTGGTACGACTTGGATCGGTCCATATATTTGGCCCAAGCAATTTCATGCTGAGTGACGAAGAAGCACGAGCGTTTTTGGAGTCGCCAACTCATGGATTGCCTATGAAAATGAGGGTCAACCGAAGCGATTTCGTTGATGTGGTGGTCCGCGAGTGCGATGGTCTCGTCGGTGCACTGAAAGAGTCTGTTGATGCTATGGTAAGCTATTTTGCCAAGACCAGACGCCCCTCTGAAGTCGAGCTTATGGAGTACCATTTGTCCACGGAATTTCTTGAGCAAGTGACGCAGCGTTTTGGAGGTAGCGATGCACCCCATATCAGCGTACAGAAGCGGGAATTTCTGGCTAAGTGTCTCGCCATGTCTCCAAATCCTGTGTCGCTGGTTGCCCAGCAGAACATCGAATGTATCGAGGAACTAAAAAAGTATGGAGTTCTTGTCCAAGAACATGACAAAGTTGTGCGATTCTCTTCTCCGTTGGTGTAT
>NW_009258146.1:0-5881 GCF_000149755.1 Phytophthora sojae | reverse complement strand
GAGCGAGCATTACCCGCTCGTCGTGAGGATAGCACCTACAGGCTTCCCGGGGGATTCTACTGGTTTGGCGCGCGAACTGCGTCACATGCTGAAGCGCGAGCAGTTGCTGGAGGGAGTCTACGATTCGTTCCGGAAAACCCCCATTACTCTCTTGGCATCTCCAAGAGTTTCGGGGAAGACGACGTTACTAAGATCATTTGCTCGCCGATACCCTGGTGTCAATTGCATCTACGTATCGTTTCTTCACGATTCGCCAGCGACCGAGCTGCTGTTGACGTGTGGGATCGACTTCGTTCAGAGGGTATCACGTCTCAGTGTTGAGGAAACCCATGTTATCATGATCGATGATGCCCAAGCTCAGTACGACGACAAAGCCTTCTGGGATTTGTTTGCCCGCACCACCATTTCGTGGTTGCCAGACAACGCCCGCTTTATTATCTCGGCAACGTACGCAATGGAGAGTTTGGTACGACTTGGATCGGTCCATATATTTGGCCCAAGCAATTTCATGCTGAGTGACGAAGAAGCACGAGCGTTTTTGGAGTCGCCAACTCATGGATTGCCTATGAAAATGAGGGTCAACCGAAGCGATTTCGTTGATGTGGTGGTCCGCGAGTGCGATGGTCTCGTCGGTGCACTGAAAGAGTCTGTTGATGCTATGGTAAGCTATTTTGCCAAGACCAGACGCCCCTCTGAAGTCGAGCTTATGGAGTACCATTTGTCCACGGAATTTCTTGAGCAAGTGACGCAGTGTTTTGGAGGTAGCGATGCACCCCATATCAGCGTGCAGAAGCGGGAATTTCTGGCTAAGTGTCTCGCCATGTCTCCAAATCCTGTGTCGCTGGTGTCGCTTCTTGCCCAGCAGAACATCGAATGTATCGAGGAACTAAAAAAGTATGGAGTTCTTGTCCAAGAACATGACAAAGTTGTGCGATTCTCTTCTCCGTTGGTGTATTACACCAGGAAGCTGTTCTCAAATCGTGCTGGATCCAGTCCAGGCTCGCTGGTCGACCTCGTCGTCAAGGTTGTCGAAAGCATGTCTGCGTCTGTGTTGCGAGACAGTGTTGTTGGAGCTGACACTTTCCCAAAAGAAGCAACGTTCCAGCACATGGTGATGGAGGGCCTCGCTCTCAACACAGAATATACAACCGCGATCTGTCCCGAGTTGTCGAGAATTTTCCCGTCGCCGGGCCAGCCTACTCGTGGCTACATCGATGGTGAAATCGGTTTCTTTTTCCACATACCTCGTCGTGAGGCTACCAGCCACAGATGGGGAATTGAACTGCTCGTCAAAGGCCGCGAAATCACAGAACACCTCGCGCGCTTCCGTCGTAACGGAAAATATGCTCCACTTGTAATGACGGATTACGCCGTAATTGATTTTCGTGGAAACGAGACTGGGATTCCGACGGCGATCGAGCTCAATAAAAAGCGCATCACGGTGTTTTTCAAGCTGGGGGATTTCTCTACGTGCCGTTGCTTGGTTGGTCTGAGGCGTGTGCGTGAAGGGGGTTTCATGGTCGACAAGCCTGCACGTGAATATACTATCACGTTGGCGAACTAGTCTTTCCGACTTTTACAGGTGCCGACACTCGGAGGCTACCAGCACAGACTACCAGTACAGTACATCCAGTGGCCGAAGTGGACGTGAAACATGTGCCTTTGAACATCAATCCATCCTGACGCCTTCGTATCTTCCTGTAGCACTTTTGATATTTGTGTGTTCGACGCAAGTAGTGCATCTAGATGAAGCCGACGTACTGAAAAACATGTCTTATCGTCTTCCAAATATCCGGCTAAAGGTTAATGGCCCAGCTATTTATGCTGCGCTCGCCCGCGTAGTTAAGAAGTTATACGGTGACGGGCTCAGCTCTTTGGCTGATTGAGTTTTTGGTTCTTCGTGTCGATTTCCCCACATGCTCTGTATACCTCAAGCAAATACAAATGACAACATCGTCGTAGCAGAATTTTTGCTGATGGTCTTTCCGTGAAGAAGTTGGTAACGGGTTGGAGATTTCTCGAAATATCAGAGTTTTTTTTTTTTTGGGGGGGGGGGGGCATGGATGCAGCGTCACCCATTGTTCGGATGAGTTTGATAATGAGGAGGGTGGATGTTTTCGAGAAGTCTCTCAACTTGATAAATACCGAGAAGACCTGCCATTGACAGGCTGCCAACGTTAGCAAGGCAATAATTTTGCGAAGGAAAATCAGTAATTCTGAGCCTGCTTCTGACTCTCAGCTGGGAATGAAGCATACGTACCAATTTCGTGCTGGGGATTACTGAAGGGCAATAGCACACACCAGTTCTTAACTACAAGTATAGAGCGGCGGCGAACTTGCAACCAATACTGGCTACGTCGCTGAAGTGTCGCTTCGCGCGTAAACGACACCAACCAAACTCTTTCTACGCAGCCATTTTGACCACTGTTTTTGGTGTGTTGGATCAACCTCTTTGCACGAACCTACGCTATCAATATTCGCCACTAGCCAATGCTACAATTCCGCGCGGTCCCCGATGCAGTCGAGAATTGTACCTGCGCTCTTCGATGACGTCGATGAGTGCCCACAGCGCGCAACTTAGCGTCATCCGCCGCTATTCCTGCAGAATGCAATAGCGTCGTCGACGCACACGCTTGCGAAACACCAAGAACCCCTCGATCTTCCTCTCGCCTGCTTCGTCGACCACGGCAGCCACAACGTCGCCCACTTCCGCGCCAGGATTGCTCAATACTTTCTTCGTATCGGTTTGATTCGCGTCTACAGTAGACTGGCATCTTGGTCAGTCTCCAGCTTTTTCAAGGAGGATCTGGAGGACTCGAAAGAAAACGAGTTTCGGGTGACTGCTCTCATCCTTCACGGCCTGTGTAGAGAGTCCCTCCCTGAAAGCACACTTGCAACTAGTCCTGTAGGCAAACACAAATGAATAAATAGCGTGGCAATGCAGAATCTGCTTCGGTGATTTTGCCTACACATAGGATGACACTTCAACAACAAGAACGAGACAAGTTCTCGCGCAACAACCAACAGCCATCTAAAAGGAGGAGCGGAATGCAGTCAGATTTTTTTGGCAAAATAATTGTGCGATATAAACGTAAACTTCGAAGCTACTCACTCGCCTTCATCTTCCCATCACGGTACAGCACTAATCAGCCCAGATTAATATCACGCCGCGTCTCGTTCATGCCAAGAACGCACTGGCACCTGGAGAAGTCTCCCAACTTGAAGAACACCGTGATCACCTTCTCCTTCAGCAGCTGGGATGGTTCCATTTGCATTGCCACGTAGATCGAGAACCGCGTAGTCATCGGCTTCAAGCGCGGCATAACGCCCGCCCGTGGCGAATCCCGACGTATAGTCTTGGCTGTCCAGGCCATCTACCACCACCTCCAGCCCCCATCTATCCATCGCCCCCACGAAGAAAACCGTACGCCCGCGCTCATTTCGATCGGGGGTTGACGACGGGAACACGCGTGGCAGTTCGGGACAAATGGTGCACGTTTCGAAGGTGTTGACAGCAATCCCTCTCATAACCTCCTGCCGAAAAGTAACTTCGTCCGGCATACCACCAGTTTTACGAGCGCTCGCAAGCAGCGCTTTCGCTGACATGCTTCCCAGAACCATCGTGACAAGAGCATGCAACGAATTGGGATCCCAGCCTGCGCATTCTGGTACAAGCCGATAGAAATAAAACCTCTCGGCGACCGGCGACGAAAACTGCACCATTTGCCCGATTTCTTGGACGATACTAACTCCGGATTTCATCAGATCCACGATACATCTCCTGTCGTGCTTGGCAAGTTTTCGCTTCAACGGGACCGCAGCTGGTACCAGGGCAAGACACTTGGCCAGAAAACCCTTGAACTTGTTATTGAGGCATCCGAGAGTAACGACCGGAATCGCCCGGTCGGAGGGCATTTCGTATTCAGGTAATACCAGGTTTTGTTGTTGGATTGTTATATTTCTTCTTTTATTTTTCTCTCTTATATATATATTATTAGGATGGACAAGTATCTTTCGTCTTGGTCTTGGCTGACCAGATCAGGAGGAATAACCCATATTTTGAATTCAATCTAAGACCGCAACCCGTTGTCTTTGGTGTACTGCACAGCAATAATTTTGAGTTTCCTTGCCAGCACTCCAGAAGCACGTTGGGGGCAAAGACGATTGCTCTTGATAATTGAAGGCAAGCCTTAGCGAGAATCGAGGTAAGGCTACCCCCAAGAATAGTCGAGATGATCATGAGCTGTTGTCTTTGCGTCCTGCAAGCATCAATACTGGCATAGCAAGATTCGTGAGCATGTGTTGTGAGTGAGGCGTCTGTGTTGCCCTGCTGGGCGTGACTATCGTGTTGACACGCATGACCAACAGCACGACCGCCACAATCACCGACCACCGACTTGCCTCCCCCTAACTTGACGTGGTTTCTGCACTTCTGAAGCTGGTGGTCGACTAGCGATGGTCATGCGGAAGCTCGTGTCCAGGGCCAATCACCTAACCAACATTGCTCTCAGCCTCGCGGTCGAAGCGAGTGCCCAACAACCCCGCATCGGGCGAAAGATTGTCTCGTGGGCTTGTGCTGTAGCCAACGTTGCTTGAGGGGGGAGATCTTCGGAGTCGGTGCGGGTTCTGTCAACACTGCATGCCACTCATCCAACAATAAGTCACAAACTACCGACAAGCGGTACTTATCTGAGCAGACTTCACGCGAACTTGATCGGCTTTGTCGTCGTTCAGTGTGCGGCAGCCGTGAACTACCCCCATACTAATAGTGAGCGGGTGGCGAACGGTGGATGACGACGTCCGCTACCGAAGGGGGTCCCCGAGCAAATCTAGCGGTAGCAAACGAGCGTGGACGCGCTGGATGTGTTGGGCGGCGAGGAGGCTGCGACCGACAAGTCCAAAAGCCGAATGAGCCCAGACCCTCAAGAGCAATCGTCTAACAATACTATCTACGGCTGTGCCCTGTGGCTTCGCGGAAACCCGTTTTCATCTCGGGGAAAACCACCACTGGCGACAGCCCTACCTAAACTTGGACATGCGATCTTGCCTTGGCCACCGCACAGGGCCTTGTCGTGGTTCCATGAAACAGGCAACGTGCCTTCTTGCGCTTGGCCGCAAAACTTATTTTCCGCCTCCCTTCGTTCCACGGAAAGTACCACGGTTGCTTCGTTTCGTAGCGAAGCAAAACCTAATTTGTTTTTCTTGGGGCCCTTACCGGAAACTTTATTTAGCTGTCGCGATGCACGGGTGTGCCATTTCTTGAAAATCTGGGCAAGATGGCTGAGCTGGAAGTGTGGGCGCAAATTGTGAACGCTGCGTCTCCCCAGGTGGAGAGTATTTCGCAACAAAAGCCACCGCATATTGTGATCTGGAAGTGCCTCGCAAGGAAATGGAACGGCATTCAAGTTGAAAGTCAGGGCGCGTACTCCATCGAGCACCTGGAAAGCCTCAACTTGTACTGCAAAACTACCTCACGGCGTCGAGCAGTGTTGGTTTGCCTACTCACCCCAGTTCCAGCCTTGTTGACAGCTCTGTTGGTGGAATGCTTGCCGTTGCGGCCGCCTTCGGACGGGTGGAGGGCCAATTATGTCTTTTGGCTGCGTTTGCTCTCGGTTCAACTGACTCTGGGCTTCATCGTGAACTCTCAATTGATCCGATTTATCCCCGGCCTCAACATTACGATCCGTAAAAGAATGGCGATAGCTGCGGGGGCCAGCACCTTATTCGTGGGGACGTGCCTTATCGCTGCCAGCGCGGTTGGGTTCCCAGTGCCGCTCATGATGCAATTTGCGCCGATTCCCATTGGGATATTTACGTCGCTGATGATTTTTCTAGTCTTGGGTTCCGTCCTCTATGCCAAGGATTCGCCATTAAGGCCACA
>NW_009258145.1:0-53937 GCF_000149755.1 Phytophthora sojae | reverse complement strand
CAGTTGGCTTGACGCCTCAATTGAATCTACTCCATCGATGCGTCTGCGGCAACGGACCGCATCTCATCCTCGCTCCAAGGCTTCGGGTGATCATGATGTCGACCCAGCAAGTGGTGGCGTGGTGTACTTAAACCTCGGTACCATGGCGTACATCGACGCATGGCAAGCTCAAGCGCTAGTCGAAGGGCTGCTCATGGGACCTGGAGACCCACCGGTTAAGGTGCTTTGGATCCTTCCCACGGATCAGCGTGGCATTTTGCCGCCCGCGTTGCCGACGTCTTTGGTCTTGAAGCCACCTAGCTCGTCGTTGTCGAATCTGGAAGTCCTCAGTCATCCAGCAGTTCGGCTCGTTGTATCGCACTGCGGAATGGTATCTGCTCAGGAAGCGCTGGTGATGGGTAAGCCGTTGCTGTGTATCCCGTTCCTTGTCGACCAGCCCGATGTCGCGGCGCGCGTAGAAGACTCCGGAGCAGGATTATCGCTGGACAAGAATCTTCTTTCGGGTCCGTACGTGCACGCTGCCGTTGCCGAACTGCTGACGAATGCCTCCTACACGCGTGCGGCACGACGGGTTGGTTCGTTGCTGGAAAGAGCGGGTGGTACATCTCGTGCCATCAATGTAATCGACGCTGCGCTTCGACTGGGGTTTGATCATTTGGCCACTTTGAACCTGACTGCTCCGTGGCATAAGACAGCATTGCTCGATGTATGGGCAGTCTACGCAGCACTTATCTGTTTGCTGGCGGTCTTTGTTCGGGTTCAGTGGCTACTTGTGCACTTCTTGGTGTCCGAAAGCTTCAGCTTGCTGTGCAATTTGATACTGGGCCCACCGCTCCCTCCCTCCTCAATGGGCGACGGCTATGATGAAACTTACGAAGACGGTGAGGAGGCTGAAGCGGGTAGCGGCAGTAGTGATACAAGTCAATGAGAATCGAGGGGTGGGATAATAAATACATTACGCGGAGATCGACCAAAAAAAGTCTACGATCGTCCAGCAAATGACTCACGAATGTACGCGGCGACCTCTTGTTGATACCTGCGCTGGCGCTCTTGGTTGCGGCGTGATGCTTCAGCGAGTTCAGCCTCGTACTTCTCGCGTTCCTTTCGGGCTGCGGCTGCGATGATCGGGCGGTCGTCCCATCTTGACACGACGTGGTCTTCATTGTTCCCGGATCTGGTTGTGGAGTCCTCGAGCGTGAAGCGAGATGTCTGGGTGACCTCGGACGGGCAGTCAGCAGGTGTTGCTTCGTTGACGATCGGCTCCACAAGCGGCGCCTCCTTCTCCGGTGCATCACCTTCCCTTGGACGCGTGTTCACATCACTTGGCGAGAACAATGTTGCAACAAGCGATGCTCGTCGAGTCTGGTCGGCTGGAGTTTCGTTGACAGCAGCCTTCGCCTCTTTCGACGATTCATGGTGACGCTCAGATCGGCGCGGGCGCTGCGAGGGACTGACGGGTGGGGAGGGTACTACCGGTGCTGTGTGGCGTCTTGGGGCATTGGTGTGCCGCCTTGGGGCTGCTGTCACCGGCTCGGGGGCAACAGGTTCAGATTTGTGACCGGCGCACTTGGCGAACGGGAATTCCAGCAACTCCGCTGCGCTGGGGCGATTTGCTGGGTCAATCTGGAGGCAGGCCAAGATGAGCTCGCGAGCTTCTGGCGATAGTTCGCCGGGTAACGGGGGCAATTCCTGCAGGTTTGCGATGTAGTAGAGCAGAGCAGCCTGCGCGTCGAAGTGACGGTCGCCCCAGAGCGGTCGTCCTGTAAGCAGCCGCAGCACAGTGCAGCCAACGCTCCAGATATCGGCCTTGCGGTTGCGCCCATGAGTCTGCTTGATGACTTCAGGAGCCATGTAGTTAGGTGTGCCATGCAACGATCGGGAAGAATTGCTAGCCATCGTGGCGCTGTTGATCAGGCGAGAAGAACCGAAGTCAGCGATCTTGACGACGCCATTCTGGTCTACCAGGATATTCGCCGGCTGCGCACAAGGGATTTCGTTAGCAAACAGACTTGCCAGTCACTCAAGTATTCGACAAGGATCCCTCAATCGTACCTTGATATCATGGTGAATAATGTTTTTCGAGTGAAGATAGGCAACGCCAGAGAGAAGCTGGTGGGTGAATCGACGGACGACGCGCTCATTACCGCCAAAAAGCTTACGGTTGTGCTCGAGGCTTCCTCCGGGGACCCATTCAGTGAAGATTGAAAGCGTCTGCGCGGTGTTGTCCACGTGACAGCCCAAGTATTTCACGATATTCTCGTGCTTCAAACTGCGCAGCAGTTCGACTTCTCGCGTAGCCTCACGGATAGCAGAGTCGGTCTCCTCCGAGATCAGAATCTCCTTCACTGCCATCAGACAACCAGTGTCTTCGTCGCGAGCCAGGTACACCTGAAGTTGGCGAGAACATATCGGTAAGTAAAATACACATATTCCTACAAAAAAACTAGTGGTGTCAACACTTACCGTGCCATAGCTACCAGCACCGATGGAGGCCCCTTTCTTCCACTCCGTGACTTCGTCGTCTTCAAAGTCGTCTGTGGAGTAGCCTCCTTCCTCCTCTTCTTCTGCTTCACCGTCACGTCCGCTTTTCTCGTCTGCGGCGTCGATCGGACTGTCATTGGTGACAGGGATCTCTGCAGTTGTATCGTGGCTCCAAGACTCGACGTAAGGCCTCGTGCGTTCCGTTGAGGGCCGCTGCAAGTTGCACATCTCAGCGCGCATACCGCGAGGAATCCTCGCCAAAGTGACGCCTAGAAGCTGTTCGTCATCATTATCGTCGTTGTGTTCTCTTGCCTCGACCAGGAGCGCATCGATTCTGCTTCCCGATCGCTGTAACAGAGCTTGCCTCGAGGCGCCGCTGCCCATTGTGGATGAAGTCTGGTTTTCGGTAGTGAGGAGGTGAATGGGCGTCCCAGGAGGAGATTGACCGCTTCCGCCCACTATAGCCATCTCTACCGTTGGAAGACGAACGAGAGCAGGAAACGTTCATTTCTCAGCCCACTTCAGCCGATTCACTCGTCCTCGGTCTTGTTCACCATCCGACTACGGTAAGGCTGACATGGCTCACTGCGATCGTCAGTCGATGATGAAACTTTGTTGGCACCGGCATCGGTCTTATCTCCGCCAGAGTTTGACCATTTCTCAAACCGTTGTCTCACTCGAGGATTGTGTTGTCACGAGAGCTCGCGCTGACGAGCTTATCGAGGCATACACAACAGAAATAGCGATACATGCATGGACTTGCAATCCACGTATGCTAAAGATGACTGGACTAAAGCAGATCAGACCACTGAGCGATACAACTGAAATCGCCTTGAAGCTCGTATTGTGGTATAACAACGCGTACGCATGAAGTTGCATATCGATCGCAACGTAAATAAATGCCTGCAGACAAGTGCATACTTCAGTAGTAAGAACTAGTGTGAATAAGCACAGCAAGTTGAAGGACCAACACTCTCCTTTTCATGGCAGGGTCCTGCATTTTGGCTAAAACACATGCCGTAGACATGCCTACTTGTCTAAGGCAGTTAGTTGTCCGGAACTCACGTGCAGAGCGTGCTACGACATCGGTCCTATTTCATGTATATTTGTATAGTATTTGCGGCTTCACTTCGATATGGTCAACATTACTACCACCTGACGCTGTTGACGATATGGTCAACATTTCTACCACCTGACGCTGTTGACGCTAAATGTACATGCACAGTCCAGTGTCCAGTTCAAGGCAGCACTGAATCCCGATGCTGAATCATCGATCGATCCCAACACGGATCATTGAGCGTTTGATCGTTATAGTATTAGTACAGCATGGGCCAGAGAAAGGACCAATGGAGGCCGAGGTCGCGTAGCCATAGCAGACCCCCGCGGGGTGCCCGCGAAGCAGGGCCGCGCGGTATCTGCGGAGGCGGGCCCAGCGCCGAGCATTCCAGCGAGCCGAGCACTGTACTCGCCAGGTGAGAGAATCTTTTTACAGTATCGCAGGAGCGCAGCGACTGCCTTTGCGCAGCGCAGCGAAGCAAAGCCCATGATCCTATCCAAAAATCAAGATATCGGTTTTCGCTGTGCTGTACTAATATCCTCTGTCTTGGAATCGATCGATGATTCAGCATCGGGATTCAGTGCTGCCTTGCCTTGCAGTAACGCGCGACAAATTCCCGTACAAGTAATCACTGTTATCTCTTGTACATACGGAGCGGCATGTGGCAAACTTTGGTCTCTTCAGGATAGAAGAGCCGATGCGAAAAACGTACAGGTACAGAAGACACTTTCTGAATCTCACTACATTGCCGAATTTTCGTTGGTCCTGACGCCTTAAGCCACGAGATGAAGTCTTCAGTGTTGCTCCTCTCCGCAGTCGCCTGCATCGCCACTGCTTCGCCCTCTTTGGCTGCAGGCACTTTGTTTAAGGAACGCTCCTATGGTGAAATCGTCGACTTCCTCGAAGAGCTAGAGACCAAGTACCCAAACTACGCCGAAGTCTTCAGTGTCCAGGACAAGTACCATTTGCCCAAGCCTGCCGAACTGAATTGCACTCGTGCCAACGAGATCGTTCCTTGTGAGAACTTCGTCATCAAGATCACGGACGAGTCGACGCTGCCCGATCCGGAGCGCCCCGAGTTGATCTTCAGTGGGGAAGTGCACGGCAACGAACGCGTGGGTCCCAATGTCGTCGTCGCCCTGGCGGAGCTGCTGCTCTCTCACGCCAACAGACCCGACGGTAACCCATGGATCAAGCACCTCGTGAAGACTCGAACTGTCGTGATCATCCCCACCCCCAACGCGTACGGCTACAACCACAACGTCCGTAGAGAGCTAAACGTCGACCCGAACCGAGACTTCCCATACAACCTCGCCAGTGACGATAAGTGCATGGTGACTATGGCGGCTCGCGCGCTGAACGAGCTATGGCGTGACCACCTGTTCCAGCTCGGTATCACTTTCCACGCCGGAACGGAGTGCATCACGTACGAATGGGGCGCCAAGAACCACGTCATGGAGTCCGGTAAAAGCCACAAAAGTCCCGACGATCGCAGTCAGCAGCAACTCTCTCGTATCATGTCTCGGTTCGGAGGCAAATTTGAAGACAGCGGCGAGTACTACCCGGACGGCACCATGAACGACGTCGTGTATCCTGTGGACGGCGGCATGGAAGATTGGGGCTACGCGGCGTCTTGGGAGAACGAGTTCACGACGCCAAAGCCCATCCGAACGTGCAACCCGACGAGTTTCGGGGGATACCCGCGCGCTAAAACCCAGTACAACAATGCCACCCACCGCGCGTTCAACGTCCTGATCGAGACAAGCCACAGTAAGCAGCCGAACGCTTCCAGTTTAGGTGACAGTTCTACGCTCTCGGATGAGGCCCTAAGTGACTATTTGCCAGCTTCGGAAATGGTCGGCCACATTCCTCGCAACGTTCGTTTGTCGCTGCTGTACATCGATCTGGTTCAGCCGTACTTGCTCTGGAAAACGCACCCGCAAAATGCGACTGTGAAGAAAGCAGCAGCGTTCAAATGGGAAGTCGCTGGGGCCATTACGGTGGACAGCACGCAGTTGAAGATCTGGTCCGACAACCCCGCTAATGCTACCCTCACGCAAGCTCAGCAGGGTGTCACGCGTTGGTATCATAAGGACCTGGGCTTGAAGGCGAAGGATAACAAGAAGGGTTTATTCTCCGCTAATGTGAAGTTCCCGGCTGCGGGTACGTACTACGTCCAGGCCGTCGCCACCGTCGACCAAAACTGGGCCACTCAAGGCACTGGAGAAGATATCCCTGTACCCATGGTGAAGCCGCAGACGCACATCGTGAACGCTCGCACAAACGACGACTGGTTCTACTCCAACAACGACCATGTCGTTCGAGGTCAAAAGATGTGGGCCTCAGAGGTGGCGAAGATCATTGTGGTCTAATCGCCAGCCTGCTGAACCAATCGAGCTCAGTGCCAGACGCCATAGTCCAGTGAACTACGGCAACCGAAATTGTTTTTCGCAATTGATTTACGATAAATCAACAAGTTAAAGTAGATAAGTTGCTCAAGCGCAACATAACAGCTTCAACTATGAAATGAATATCTCATGCAACCATTAAAAGCCGTAGGCCGTTGGTAGAACGGTTCTGTTCGCTTTCATCTTCTTGGCAAGCCGTTGCTGATGCTCTTTGGCCAGCGTGTTGAAGCGATAAGTTCTGGCAGCCGCTTTGCGACGAAGCTGAGCTGCAATTTGTCGAGCTCGGAACGCGCGGAAAGTTGTCTGGATACTCTGGGCGGCTCGATAGCGACGGCGTCGCTCAATCTCAAGCTTACCGAACCTGTCACTAGTGTCTGACATCTCGTTCTTCCTTGTTTGGTCCCAAATGGCTCGATGGATCAAGTTTCGGCGACGGAAATCGAGCTGCGGCTCTCGGGCTGCAGCTTGTCTTCGTCGGCGAGCCGTGGTCTGTGGTGCTGCAGCGTAAATTGGTTGCTGAAATGGCGAATCATCCACTGGTTTCGCCTCTACATGTGTCGACGGTTTTTCTTGATGCCCTGACATCTTCGGAAGCATGTTCGATGGGCTGCGGAGAGCCTCTAACAAAGTCAGGTAGTTGATGAAGCCCAGGTGATCGGCATCAAAGTACGCGAAGAGATAATCCAGGTCCTGGTAGCCGATATCAAGGCCGACTTTCATGAGAGCGCTTCTTAACTCGTACTTCATCAAGAGGGACTCGCCGTTGGAGCAAGACGAGTGCAGCCACTTCTCCAGCGTATTCAGACCCACTGCTGACTGTCTTTCAGCGTGGGATGATCCGGTTTGAAACCCGTTAACGCGAGCTAGAAGTCGTTCGATGGCTTTGGACGCGTAGTACTCGACGTAATTGTAGTCAACTGCATCGGAGGTAGCCTGTTCGTTCCACGAAGTCGTCAGTAGACGATATAGCGACGAAAGCACAATCGTATCACTGTCATCGAGCGATGGTGCGCAATGGTCAGCCACAAAGCACGACAGATCGTACGCATCCTTCTGCGTCAAGCGCTTGTCCAGTGTAGCGAGCGAGTGAGCAAAAGCCTTGATATTCATGATCTCATTTCCGTCACCGAGCACTCGGTTGGCTCCAAGTCGCCGACACATATTATCCAGCGTCGGCCAGCTACTGATTCCAGTTTGGTATCGCTCAGGGAAAAGCAGCAACGCTCGAAGATACGACCACGCTTTGCTTGGGTGAGTATCCTTCTCGATATTTGCCGTCTCAACCCCATTGAGTGTTTCCTGTACGCCATCAGGTAGTGCTGAAGCCCTTCTTGACACACCACGAGGAGATAAATTGGTCGACACATTCTTGCCGTTTGTTCTCGAGGGTGGCTCATTTTCTGCGTCTTGGCGTTCCTCTGGTAAACGCCAAGTTTGGTGCATCAGTAGTTCAAAGTCGGCATCGCTACTGATGCATACACTAACATTCTGGAGAAGTACAACTCAATAGTTAGTAGGGAGGATGAGCTAGCCGCACGTTCTAACGTGAGGCGTACCTGATAGTACCGGACGAATGCATCAAACGTAATGGTGCTGCCAGTCGAATTGCACACGAATCCCCATTCTTGAAGAAACGCTTTAAGAGCTTCCAACTTACTCTGCTTTCCTTCACGAACTTGCGGAAGGACGCCCACATCATAGTGCTTGATCATCTCGTCAACGTTCACGACACCACTGCAAGTTGGGTCCATTTGATGAAACACTCTTGCCACCAAGTCAAGTCTGGCCCCGCTTAGAGGAGGTCCTCGAAGAGTATCCATGAATTTGGTGATGTCGATGTAACCACGCTTTTCATGGCTAAAAGCTTTTGCGATGTTCTTCAGCTCACTCGACGAGACTTTAACGCCCAACTTCCGCAGGGAGAGACTCAACTCAGTGGATGAGATTGCCCCGGTTTTAAAGGGTCTGAGGATGGCTTCAAGCGCATTCAGGCCTTGCATACTGTGGCTTTTCCGGTTGGTGATTCTATTCAGCAAGCGATTGACCGTATCCAGTTGCTGCGGCGAAGGACCTGGAGCTGGTTTTGAACGTAACGCGCCCTTGCAAGGTCGAACACTGCAGGTAGATGCCGTCCCAGGGCGAATGTTGTTAATTGCGGCGATAATTTCTTCCGTCTCAGAGTCGAATTCAATCGGATCGAGTTTTGGCGATACAGATCCGACTTGTTTTGCTGCACGAGTCACACCACGACCCCCGGCGCTGGGTTTCTTCTTAGTACCCGTCTTCGCCTTGCTGTTGCTTGACATCACCTCAACAGAAGAGTCAGTACGCTTCTTGCGTCTCTGGCCATGTGGCGGAAGCTGCTTCGCTATCGATGAGAAAGTTGGCGCGCGTAGCTTGTAACGAGAGCGTCCAGTCGGAGACGTGCTTTGTATTGCTGCAGCTTTGGCAGCAGCAGAAGAGGTATCCACCGCGATGTTACCCTTTGCAGTATTGCAATCCAGCTTCTCACTACCCGTAGAACCACGAGGAGAATGAGGCGGACACATAATTTGATCTCCGAGCGGTTCTTGGTTGTCGAACTGGTTGTTGTTCATGCTGTCACCATCACCTCCAGCAATCTCTGCCACCCCTGCCTCTTGCTTATCCTTATCCGCCTTCCTGAGCGCAACCTCTGTGCGGAATGACTCCGAGAAGCGGAAGTCCACACTTTCGCCGTCGCAAATCCACTCACCGACCGGAAGAAAACTCAACCGCATCTGTTGACCATCCTTGGCCCACGCTGTCACCCACGCAAAGACACTCGAGATGACGGTCTTCGCCAGGTCCTTACTGCAGTTATGCAGATATTCAGCAGCTAGCCCATTGACATCGATGTCCTCAACGTGTTCACTGGGTCCTAACGCAGGCGCCACGAGGTTCCCACGCTTTCGAGATGCCAAGCACAGCCGCGTCATGCGCAGAAATACCGGGTCTTGCACGAAAACCAGGTCATTGCTCTGACTAAGACCGAAAGCACCGAAGCTTGTGATGTTCACTGCCTTCAGTTGCATCAGTTGCTTCTCCAGGTGCCGCCCCAACGACCTCCAAATGGTCTCTGGATTGTTCACGCCAAGACTGGCTCGGATAGTTGCAGTGGCCTTGCTGAGAATGTCCGGCGACGTGAGAACATCCTCTGCATCCGCTTGGTTCCCGTAGTCCCACAACGACGTCTTCTTCAGGTGGTGGGAGGCATCGGAAATCCTCATCCAAGTCGGAGCTTTGTGGAGTTTGCTGGGGACTTGAAATCAACGAGTGAAGTTGCCTCCAACGCCTAGAAACGACAAAAGGGGAACCGTCGGCAGAGGTTTCAGATTTGATGACCAAAATGCCTCAACGGCGATATTGGTTACACGACATGGAACTTGCTTTGAAGTGCAGTTCTGCATGGACACAACAAGATACATAATACGCAAGAAGAGTGTCCACGTGAGCAAAACAAATCCTGGTTTCTAGTACTGAGTCCTTGCTTCGGAGTCACTTCTTAACCGCTGTAGCGGTCAACAAGATGCGGGGGAGGGAGCTCGAGCATGATAGACGGGTTGGCCTCAATGTACTCCTTGATCGTGGTAGAGCGATCGCCGAGGTAGGTAGTAGTGACGAAGTCATCGTACACGTCCTGTAGACAGAAGTAGTTAGCTCACACGCACCGTGGATCACCAACAAAAACTACAACAAAAACTACATACCTGTCCTAGCTTCTTGACAGCCAGCAAACAGTGGCGAAGATACACCTGGACACATTATCGCTCAGTTCATGAGCTCCCCGTGCATAGCTTATCAGCCACAAGCTGGTGCTTACCCTGCATGGGAGGATGCCGCTCTGGGCGTCCCAACCCCAAATGGTATCCAACCCGTACGCCTTGTACTTGGTGTCGAACGTCTCCTGTCCACTACAGCACCATCACCAGCACATCCATTCAGCCCCATTTATCCAACAAGGACTAATTCACACTCAAACAAGGCCTCACCGCTTGGCAATGTACTCCTCGTCGCTCCACCTCGTGCACATGAGCGCCTACACAAGCCACCTCATCAGCCTCCCCCATTAACAACCACCTTCACCCACCCACTCCCCCACCTCTTCGCCCGACGTCCCATCCAGCTCCTGGAACTTGGCACTGATGATCTCGAACTCCTCCTCGCGCTCGTAAAAGTCCGGCAGCAGCTGCTCCGGGATGTCGAACACGCTCACAAGGAACTCGCATCCAGGCGCCGGCTCCGTCGACAGACTCGCCATTTCCTTAACAGCCCACACAACCCACGTTAATAAAAAATATAATCGCATCAATTAAATAACTACATAATTGCACTGCACCTTGGTCTGGAGGTCTGCGATCCCGCGCTGGAAGAAGATGGAGGCGGGGTGCGCGAACACGCGGCGGTAGTCGAGCACCCGCGCCAGGCGGAAGTTGCGCACGCCGTCGCCGAACGTCGAGCGCGCCGACGCCTCTGCACCCCAGGCACATATTACGTTATGTTAATGTTTAGTGTCATCTTGACGAGCTTATAGACGACCGATGGACTGTACCGGAGAGCAGCGAGCCGAAGCCGACGATCGCCACCATGATCGAAAATTGAAAGTGAAGTCGAATCAGACCAGATAATAGAATCTGATTCGATCCAAAATTGACTTGGTTTTACTATGTACCAACATTCACCCAGGCTGTTAAAACACACACGTCAGCACGGTTAATGAGTGGAGCGTCATGGACGTCACGACGCTCAGGTTCGGCGCCCGCGCGCGGCTCACAGACGGCTCGTGGCGAAGCAAGACACACCGGGTGATAGCTGGGATCGCGGCGCTTCTAGCGATATGCCTGGTGTCCGCTCTGCCGCTCGCAGGCGCCGCGCAGCCGCAGTCGAAAGTCTGCAGACTCTACCAAAACCCGTTGACACAGGAATTCATCGCGCAATTGCGCGACTACGACGCGCTGGAGGCGCAGGAGCAGCTCGTGAGCAGCTGCATCAGCTCCGCCGCGTCCGGTTACGGGCTGGAGGTGGCTGGCAGGTCTCCATTCGCTCGACAGGCGCCCACAGACTTCGTGGTGTTGCGCATGTTTTACTGTGGAGTTACCAGCAACATTGAAGCAGTAGGAGGCTCAGTGTGCCATGGCTCTGAGGCTGCAATGCAGAATTATGAGAAGAAGAATGCAACGCGGTGGATTAAGGCTGTCAGGGTGAACCAAGAGTACCGAAAGCTGCAGCTGCTGGGGCTGGACGAGAAGAGAGAGCAGGGACAGAAGCTGCAGACGGTGGGCAGCAAACGCGCGGTGAATGAGCCGGCGAGAGAGCTGTTTGGACTGAGGAAGGAGTCGGAGTTATTGGTGGACACGCTTGGAGTGAGAGAGCTGTGGGATCGAGGATTTAAGGGACAAGGGGTGAAAGTGGGGATCTTTGATACGGGATTGTCGTCCAAGCTGACGAATGTGAAGGAGAGGATCAATTGGACACATGAACCAAAGAATACGGACTCGGTGGGTCACGGAACGTTTGTTGCGGGTGTTATTAGTGGCACAGATGCGAAATGTCCGGGGATTGCACCGGAAGCGGAGCTGTTCGTGTTTCGGATGTTTACTGGAGAGCAGCTCTCGTTCACGTCGTGGTATCTTGATGCGTTTAATTATGCGTTGTTTAAGGGAATCCACGTGCTCAACCTGAGTACAGGAGGGCCAGACTTCCAGGACCTGCCGTTCGTCGATAAAGTCCAAGAACTGGCGGCGAATGGGATTATTCTGGTACGTTTTATCACGACCTCTGCATCACAACGAGGTTAATAATGCTGACTAGTTGCTACTTCCTTTACTGGCAGGTATCTGCAGTCGGCAATGATGGCCCTCACTATGGATTGCTCTCGAATCCAGCAGATCAAGCAGAGGTAATCGGTGTTGGCGGTGTTACGAAAAACAACGAGATTGCTGAGTTTTCCTCTCGGGGGATGACGACCTGGGAGCTCCCTTTCGGTTCAGGTCGCATCAAGCCCGACATTGTCACGCTTGCTGAAGATGTTCCAGGGTCAGACGCTTCGGGCGGATGCAAGGTGCTCTCCGGTACCAGTGCATCAGCTCCGATCGTGTCAGCGTCGATTGCTCTTCTCGCCTCGATGATTCCTGCAGAACAGAGGTGGAATTTGATAAACCCAGCGTCGATGAAACAGATTTTACTGGAAAGCGCTGACAGGCTCGAAGCTCGTCGTGATTCTGAATATGTGGTTCGAAATCACATCTTCGAGCAAGGAAACGGAGTACTGAATATCTCCAAGGCGAGCAAGGTTATCGAGAATTTATGGCTCCGACATCAGGTCGCTGAAAATGCTACGCAAAGTGGGAAGGAGATTGTCCAAAGTGTGCTGAAACCAAGCTCGTTCCCAGACAGGATTGACATGACAGACTGCCCCCGCATGTGGCCATATTGCTCGCAGGCGCTTTATCACAGCGCGTTGCCTCTTATGGTCAACTTGACCCTTATGAACTCTGCTTTCGTCGTGGGTACGATCAAGAAGCCCCCACAGTGGATTAGTGATACGAACGGTGACCATCTTACAGTCTCGACTTCTACACCTTCCGCGATTTGGCCGTATTTTGGTTCAGTTGGCGTCTTTATTGAGGTAAAAGAGAAGGCTGCTGCTTTTGAAGGCATCGCAAAGGGAGCACTGCGGCTTGAAGTGGAAAACGCCAACCACGTTGACGAGCTCCTAATTCCTGTGACGATCAAGATTGTTCCAACACCTCCAGCTTCCAAGCGCATTTTGTGGGACCAGTTTCACAATATTCCCTATCCATCTGCGTTTGTACCGCGGGACAACCTTGAAAACCAGCATGATCTGATGGACGTAGGCGGCGACCACCCTCACACCAATTACCACCAGCTCTGGAACTTCCTGACTAGCGAGGGCTTCTTCGTGGACATCTTGCCGTTTGAGTATTCGTGTTTGGACCTCGGCAAGTATGGCGCCGTGATGGTCGTCGACCCCGAGGAGGAGTTCTTTCGGGACGAGATCATCGCTCTGCAAGCGGCTATCAAATACTCGAACGTGTCCCTGATCGTCTTCGCTGATTGGTATGACAACCGAATGCTCGACACGCTGGAGCTCTTCGACACGAGCACGTTAAGCAAATGGCATGCCATTACAGGTGGAGCGAATATCCCTGCGGTCAACAACTTGCTTCACGACTTCCACATCGCGCTCGGAGACGGCGTCGTCTACAGCTCCAGCGTCTCGCTACTGAATTCAGGCAACGACTCGTCATTCCCGTATTGGTCCGGATCGTACCTCACCAACTTCCCCGTGGGGGGATACCTGGGCTACATCAACGCTGCTGACCAAAGTGCAAGAACGCTAAACGGATCCGAGCAGACTTTGAGTGATGTCCCAGTGCTGGGGTTGTACGAGGTGCCGTCAGTCTACGGCGGCCGCATCGCTGTCTTCGGAGACAGCTCGTGTCTCGACTCGAGCGTGCATCCTGCAGCCAAATTCCGCCATTGCTTCGGGATGCTCCGTACCATTCTCCGCTTCACCAACGATGCAGTGCTCCCATCCTCCATCTCCCCGCAAGACAAGTCGGGAAGCTCCGGCTTGCAGCGTCTGGAGCTCGAGTTCGTAGCGGACAAGTCGCGACTGCATCCGTTGGTGGACTTGCAGGACGAAAACATTTGGCAGCTTCGTGCGAGGCATACAGAGTTTGCCAAGCACTCCAAGGTGCTCCAAGCGAGTGAGGGCAAAACTATTCATCGCAGTTTCTGCAAGTTTTACGCCAAGCAGCAGTGCGTCGACGGCCGGCAGCACCAGCGAGTGACCACGCAGACGCTCACCTGATCCTCACACGTCGCAGAGTCACTCAAGTGAAGAAAATGGTCACTATACCAACTACGCTATAGGCTGAGCAGCATGGCGACGACGAGCTCCACTACCAGCTCCGTGGAGCTGTTCATGGTGCTGTCCAACAAGAGCGGGCGGCAGAACCTCGGCACGTACTTGCGCACGGCCTCCGCCTTCGGGACGACCCAAGTTTTGGTCGGTACGTGACGAAAGCTGGCTGGAAGGCTGATGCGAATGTAGGCAGCGCGTGGCTGGGGACTAACGGTTGGCTGCGCTGCTACGTTACGACGGCGTAGTCGGCTCCGAGCGCTTTGGGACGCATGGCGCTCACCGCGCGCAGAAGTACGTGGACGTCGTGCATATGTACGACTTTGCAGAGGCTCGCGCGTACCTGAAAGCCAAGGGCTGCACCATCTTCGGCCTGAGCAAGCAGTCGCAAGAGTCTTATGGTGCGTCTTATCTGAAGCCACCACCTTCATAGAGGCCTCCCGCAGAAACACTCTGCTTACCAGCCTCCATTGGATGTGGGTCCTGAATCTCTCCCAACTGACTGAGACCGTTGATATCTTACGTGTGATGTATCAGCGGCGCACGCCACGCCCTATGAAGGAACCAGCGCATTCGTCATCGACAACGAGGTGCGCGTCGGCAGCTTTTAAGCTTTAAAAAGGCTCCAAGACTATTGCAGCGAGAAGTTTTGCTAACTTTTATGCTGTTTGTGCTGTAATTGCAGTTCCCTGGGCTCTCGGAGGAACAGCGCGCTATCTGCGACCACTTCGTCCACGTTCCGTTCCACGGCGAGCAAATGGAGGCTTCCAGCGAGCTGACGCTGGACACCACCGTCGTTACTGCCATTACGCTGCACCACTTCACGGCGTTCGCCCAATTCCCAGTGCGCGCAATTGAAGCTACTAGCACTCAGGGCAAGTTCGTGCTGGACGCATACCCGACGTTCGACCCGACTCAGAACAAGCGTGGCGAGGAGAAGGCGGCCATGCGTGAGGCCAAGCGCGCTAATGCCGATGACGGACTCTCGGAAGGTGACGGACTTGGCGGCATGTTTGAGTGAAGTACTGTAACAAGCACCTTTGGCGAATATGATCCGGGACATGGGAAACAAAACAAAAATGCACGCTGCTGCTCATATTAAGTTATCGGTCCGGGCGGCAAAGCCATCGTCGGAAGATAGAGAAGAGGGGGCCAAGACAAAACGCCCTGATTGATAAGTAGTCAGGCTCGCCGCCACTCCCTGTGGTGCGCGCTCTCCTCGCTCGCCGTGTTTACAATTGCACTCGCTCTTCGTCGAACCTTTGTCGCCTTGTGGCGGTGGTGGTTGTGTGTCTGCGCCAAACGTGCGCAGTCCGTATATATGTCTGACTTGCCAGTGATCTTCTATGCGGATGTGTTGAAGCCCATGAGATGCATGTCGAACGCGTGTTGCGACGCCTGCTTCCTCTTGCGTTCCAGGAGCACGGCTTCACACAGCCGACACGTCTTGATCCTGTCGTCCGGGTCCTCGTCGTCCCGCACGAAGGGAATAGCGCTTACCGCGGTCGAGGGCTTGAGGCACTGCGAGCAGAAAAGCATGCCGCAGTGATAGCAATTGCACTGGTGGGCGCGCATGTGCAGGCCCAGTACCCTCTTCATCAGGTTCCCGAAGGCCTTCTTGGGGTTGATCAGCGTCGGGGACTTGCAGCGCATGCAGGTGCTGCGCTGCGTCATAGGTAGGTAGGCGGGCGCCTTGCTGATACTGCGGACCATGAACTGCTTGACGCGGTTCGACGCCACTTCATAGCACATGAGTCCGTCAGTGTTGAGCGACAACATGGAGGCACCAAAGGCCACCATGACCCCCGAAATGACGGGCAAGTCGCGCCGCGCCGCGAGGTGCAGCACGGCGACCCCCTCGGCTTCCGTGTTGGGGTCAGTTCCGGCCTCTAGCAGTTTCACAACCAGCGTCGGGTTGTCGATCTTGAGCGTGAGCATGTGCACGGCCAGCGGCGTGAGGCCGCGTTTGTTCTGCGCGCTGACGTTGGCGCCCGCCGCCAGCAGCCTCTCGGTGATGGTGAGGCACATGGGCTGCCTCCAGTTGCCCGCGGCGAAGTGCAGCGCCGTGTTGCCGTTGAAGTCGGGCGCGTCCAGGAGCTCCTCGATGCTCTCGTGCTCCAGCAGCGCGTCCAGCACCTGCACGTCGCCCTTGCGCACCGCGATGTGCAGCGGCGTCTGGCCGTGGTTGGGCTCGCGCAGCGCCAGCAGCACGGACGAGATGGTGGAGCCCGTGCTCGTGAGGCTGCTGGAGCGCGAGAAGCTGGCGTTCGAGGACGCGATGGACGTCTCGAGCGCCGAATCGCGCACGTTGTAGCCGCGCTTGTTCAACAGCCCCAGCATACTTTTGAGGAACAGCTCGTCGGCGCTGGCCTTGGCGCCGAGCGGCGGGCGCCCGCACCCGCTGCTGCTGCCGTGGCTGTGGTTGTTGCTCTCCTCGTCGTCCGAGCTGGCGGTCGTGCCCTCGGGGGACTCGGCCGCGGCCTTGCCAACGGGCGCGCGCAGCGGGGGCGCCACGTCCCGCAGGAAGCGCGAGTCGCGCAGCTCCACCATGCTCATTAGTTCCTTCCGCCGCCTGCCTACCCGACCCTCGACCGAGTGGGTTTCTCCGCGCTAATATGCTAATGCCGATACAAAAGCGGAGTGAACCGCACCCAATCCCGAATACTGGCCCCCTGGCGGGACTGCGTCTGAGAAAATGTATATGCGCGTAGAAGGGGCGGGACCACTTTTTTCGCCAATGAAGGGATCCCACTGTCTGCAGTTACAGCATGGTGTGGGGAACACCAGCCCGACGCGATTTTGCGCCAACGGCCGGTCCGGCAGGAGATTGCGGTCGGTGGCGCGAGTACACGGCGCCACCCTTTTTTCTCGCCCGACTTTATTTCCGCTCTGATTCCATTGCAACTGCTGTCAGGCGCGAAGCACTTGGATAAAGTATGGGGAGGAAATTCGTGATTCTCCGCGGGTTAGCGGCGACCGTGAGCCACGCGTGAGTATGCCGTGGCAGCGCTGAAGGCTTCGGAGCCGCTGGGCCGACGGATACAATGGCTCGACACCCTGTTGCAAGTGGCACGGCGCGGCAAGTTGCCGGCCACGTCACTAACTTCAGAAACGACCTTTTGCAGGATACCCGCCTCGTCAAACAGAAAAAGATCGTTTTTGGGCGCAGCAACCTCCCGCCAGATGCCCGCAATTGCCACGAGCGCCCCAGACCACCTGCCCGCCATCCGCCCTGTATCGCTACGCAGCCCACCCGATTCGGGTGGGCTGCGTAGCGGGTGACCCGATGGCTGCTGGTGGCAGCACTGCGGCCAGCAGACTGGCGCCTTCCGAATTGTTCGGCTTGGCACGCGAGAGCAAATCCCGATGCACGACGTCGACTTGGACTCTTGACTTGCCAGCTGTGGCTCCCTCAAAAACGGTCCGAAGATCGAGCAGCGCCGACCTCGACGCTCTCGGCTATCCCATCAGTCGAACGCCGAGCGAGACGGTTGAAGCTGGTCCTCAGCGGTGCCTACCACCCAGCAACGGCTCCCGTCGGGAAAACGCCCCCGAAGCCGCATCTCGCCCTTGGCAAGACAGGCTCGCGTTGCTGCCATTGCGATTGTCGAGCGAGGCAACCACCAAAGCATCAAATCCGCCAGCCGCGACAAGTATCCACGACGTCTTACAACTCGACGCGAGCAGATCCAGGAGTCCTGGCAGGACTGTCAAACGCGAAAACGATCGGGGAAGCGTGCAACATGCACTGCAACATACAAACCACCGCCACCGGAGTCCCAAGCGCAACCGGAACGCGTCGCCATGACAGGCTCGCGTTAGCAACAGCGATTGCCACCGCAAAGGACCACATAGCGGCTCGAACCTACGTACGTGATCAACCACCTGGCCAGCAACCTCCAACATTTAAGCGTACGCACGCGGCAGTGAGTTACCGCGTAACGCACGAAACACAGAGCGGTATTAAGTCAGGATACAGCAGAGAGCAGGACTTGAGTAACCACGCACCAGTTGCCTGTACTGGCATCTTGCCAGCGCCACGACTAGAGAATCGTTTGCGTACGTCAGGCGCTTCCAGCCCCAGATCCGTGCTAGCCAACGCACTGCATCTGCTGGTGCTCGCCCCACGACGGTCTCCGCTAACCAAATCCGAGCCTGCGGCTCTGCCTCGTCACCGCCACTTCAACTTCCCGCCACCCGGTTTTGGCGACTTTATCTGATCTCTCTCCCGACTCGCCACAACCGGGTGTGTGTACCCACATGACGCCCAGTTCCAGGTACGCTTGTGTCAACTCAGTGCCAAAACCGGAGGCTGACGACCCTTCCTGTCTCCACAAGTGGGGGCCACCGTTTGTGCAATGACTTGCATGGCGCTCACTTCACGAAAGACGTCGGAGCCTGCAGGAGCCTCTCCCGTTCACCAGACCCGTCATGCTCGGAGCTCTACGAGTCGCTCCGGCGCTTCTCGCGCTCGCCGCGCTGGCCTCCGTCGCGCAGGCCAAGGACCGCTGCACGGCCATCATCGTCGGCGCCAAGGTGCGTTCACTCACTCGAACGATTCATGTGAGGACAGCGCACGGATGTTGACGCAACATTTCTGTCTGTGGCTCTGTTGTGACTGGTGCAGGCGTCCACCACTAGCACCCCCATGACGACGCACACGAACGACTGCTCGTCCTGCGACTTCCGCATCGCCAAGGTGCCGGCCCAGACGCACGCGGACGGCGCCAAGCACGACGTCGTGCTGGCCGCTTTCGACTACCCCCGCTACGGTGCGCACGATCTACTTAGGTGCTGGTTGCTCTGCTCTATGCAATATCTTGCTGATGGTGTTGTTGCCGTTGTGGTGGTGCAGTGGGCGGCGCTCGTGGCAAGGAATACCTCCCGGAGAACCTCGACACTCGCTTCTACAACTGGACCGCGACTCCTGCCATTGGTAGCATCCCGGAGGTGGCGCAGACGTTCGCCTACATCGAAGGCGCCTACGGTATCATCAACGAGCACCAGGTGGCCATCGGAGAGAGCACCTGCCCGGCGCGCTTCTGGAGCAAGCCGCTGACGCAAGGAGGAGAGGCCCTGTTCGATGTGGCAGAGCTTTCGCGCATTGCGCTGCAGCGTGCCACCACCGCGCGTGAGGCTGTGCAGCTTATGGGCGACCTCGCTGTCCAGTACGGATACTACGGCGCTGTGTGGGAAGGAGCGGATGTCTACGACGAGGCTGGTGAAGCGCTGACGGTGACTGACACGAAGGAAGCGTGGATCTTCCACATCTTGCCTGATGACACAGGCAAGTCGGCGATCTGGGCTGCCCAGCGCGTGCCTGACGGTCACATCAGCGGCGTTGCCAACCAATTTGTCATTCGCGAGCTGGACTTGAGCCGCCCGTCGGAGTTCCTCGCCTCTCCGAACGTGCACGACGTCGCTATCCGGAACAACATTTGGAAGCCTGACCAGGGAACGCAGTTTGACTTCACGCGCGCGTACGCCCAGCCGCGCAAGGAAACCCATCAGTTTTACTCCACTCGCCGCATCTGGAGGCTGTTGACTCTGGCGAACCCGGAGCTGAAGTTGTCTCCCGAGACCGATGTGCTGGCCAGTGACTACCCGTTCAGTGTCAAGCCGGCCTCACCTCTGTCTCCTCGCGACATCATGCGCTTCCAGCGAGACCACTACGAAGGCACGCCGTTCGACATGACCAAGGGGCCGAAGAGCGGCCCGTACGGCGACCCTGACCGGTATGATGCGGCCCCGAACGGCGACCTGACTCAAGCTGATATCGACCGTGGTCACTTCGAACGCGCCATCTCCATCTTCAGAGCTAGCTACTCGTTCGTCTCCATTCTGGACCGCTACAACCCCGACAATGCGTTCCTGTGGTTTGGCCAGTACGCACCGCACGCCACGACCTACACGCCGGTGTTCGTGCAGGTGAGCGAAGTCCCCAAGCAGCTTTCCCGCGGATCGCTGTACGCGTTCGACCGCGATTCGTCCTTCTGGATCCACGCCCTTGTCGGTAACTGGGCCGCGCGCTTCTACTCGTACGCGATTTCTTTCGTCAAGAGGGTGCAGGACGAGGTTGAAAGCCACGCGGAAGGTACTCTCAACACCGTGATCATCGAGGCAGCGCAGCGCAAGCGCAACGGCGGCGTGCCGGCTCTCGTCGACTTCCTCACGAAGGAGAGCGAGAAGTATGCCCAGCGCGCTCACACCGCGTCCGCGGACTTGTTCGACTACCTGGTCACGGCCTTCCACGACGGCTACCAGGTCTCCAACTTCTACGCGAAGATGCTGACGGTGCAATCCATCTTCTACCCCAAGTGGTGGCTGCAACAGGTGGGCTTCTTCGACGGCGCCGAGGAAAGTGGCGATGCAGACTCCGCCTCCGCAGCGTCTGAGACCACGGCTCCAGCCTCGTCCAGCAGTGAAGTGGCCAAGGCGGAGGTCGTCGAGATGGTGCGCAAGGGCTCCGTGTCGTACTTCACCACGACGGTGCTCGTGATCCTCTCCGGTCTCGCCGGGCTCTTCCTCGGCCGCAAGTTCCACGGCCCGCTCACCAACAAGAAGCAGGGCTACCGGCCGCTCCAGTAAGCGAGGCCGAGAATCGAGACGCGCCAGCAGCAACTTGCACTGAGTGTTCGTCCACAAAATGAATGATTGCGCTGACGTACGTTAGGTACCACTTTAATGGTACCTTCTCGAATGTGCATGTCGTTTTTCCACGTCCAAGGTCAGTATCGAATTTGCCTCGACCCGAGCAAGTGAACATGTCCAGCGTGACCCTCCACGTGTACGACCTGAGCCACGGCATGGCACGGCAGCTATCGCCCGCGCTGCTGGGCAAAGTCATCGACGGCGTGTGGCACACGGGCGTGCTGGTGTTCGGCAAAGAGTACTTCTTCGGCGGCGGCGGCATCCAGGCCATGGCGCCCGAGCTGGTGGTGCAGCGCTACGGCATGAATCCCATACGCACCGTCGCTCTGGGCGAGACGAGTCGCTCACTGCAGGAACTGGAGCAGTTCCTGCGCGACAACAGCGCGCGCTTCACGGACGCCACGTACGACCTGCTGCGCCACAATTGCAACAACTTCTCGGACGAGGTGTCCAAGTTCCTCGTGGGCTCGGGCATCCCGCAGTACATCCTCGACCTGCCGAACGAGGCGCTCAACTCGCCGTTTGGGTATGTTGTTAAGAGGTTGCCGTGTGCAATGAGGATTGATGCTGACTTGTTCTGTTGGTGGTGCGCAGTGCCATGTTGAGGCCTATGTTGGAGAACATGAACAACCAGATGCATGCTGCGCCTGGCGACCAGCTCTTCTCGATCCCGTTCAACGACCCGTCACGCGCCAACCTCGCTGTGCCCGCAGCATCTCCCACTTCCACTGCGCCTACCGCTGCGTCTAGCAACTCGGTGAATCTTGCGTCGCGGCGGTTTAAAATCTCTGGAACGCCGGCGCTTCACTTGGACAAGATGGTTAAGCGTGTCAAGGCACTCAACACACAGAGCCTGCTGTCTGATGACGAGGTGTCCGCGCTTGAAGCTCTGTCGGCACACGTTGCAGCAGGCAACCAGGAAGTTGACTCGACCCAGAGTGAGCAGTGGTGGAAGATCGTCAAGAAACTGCTGGCCGAGGGACACGAGTCCTCGTTCTTCTTCGCGGCCTTAGGTTTGTCACGGGTGCTGCTGCTTCAGCCAGCGAACGCGTCCGTGGCTACCGAAGAGAAGAAGCCGTGTTTTGAGGCCGTCGTGCATGTTACGGAGGCTGAGCCTTCGCCACTGACGGCAGCGCAGAAGACGCTGCTGCTTGCTGTGCTTCTGAACGCCTTCGCCAACCCGGGTTTCAGCGACCTGGCGCTCTCCGGTTCGACTCGATTCCTGCCGTTCGTGTTTGCCACTATCACCGACCCGTCCACCAGCCAAGAAGCTCGCGTGCTGAGCTCTCACATCATCAGCAACTGCTGCTTGGCGCTCGAGATCGGAGAGGAGGTGGTGGTCACCACCATCGTCTGCGGCGCAGTGGAAACCCTGGACCGCCTCTCCAGAGCGCAGACTTCCTCTTCCGTGCAGCACCAGACGATCGAGGGCATTATCGTCGGCCTCGGCCGTCTGCTGAACAACTTCGAGGCTGCTCGTAGCCTGTCGGTTGAATTGGGACTCGCTGAGGTCATTCGTCGCTTGAACACGACACCTGGACTCAACGCCATCCAGCCGCTGCTCTCGGAAGTCAGCGCAATGATTTAGGCCGTAGATACATATCCATACACGATTAATACGAAGAGCGTATCCCTTTCAGCAGCGTACTTATCATTCTGGAGGATCATACAGGCAAAGCCATCCAAGTGAAGGTCGTTGAAGTACTCGTTGATGAATACCCTATCAGGTCAATTATCGCAAATACAGCTATAATATAGGTCTATTTGCGTAAATTACGTTTAACTCTTAACTAAGATCCGTAATTAATACGAACTGATCCCAATCAACTGCCGCCCCTGATCTGACTCACTCTCGTATCGTATCCTCTGGGTCAAGTTCGCGCCCCTCCTACCGTATCCGTCCGTGCGCCATGCAGCTCGTGAAGCAGGTCAAGTCCTTCGGGGGCGTCATCAAGCAGTACTCGCACGAGAGCACCACCACCAAGTGCACCATGAAGTTCAGCATCTTCCTGCCGCCCACCGCCAGCGACAGCCACAAGGTGCCCGTGCTCTTCTACCTGGCGGGGCTCACGTGCAACGACGAGCTGCTGTTCGTCAAGGCGCCCGAGGCGCAGAAGGTGGCGGCCAGCCGCGGCATCGCCATCGTCACCACGGACACGAGCCCGCGCGGCGTGAGCATCCCCGGGGACGAGGACAACTGGGACTTCGGCACGGGCGCCGGCTTCTACGTGGACGCCACGGAGCCCAAGTGGGACGAGCACTACCGCATGTACTCGTACGTGACCAAGGAGCTGCCGGCGCTCATCACCGCCAACTTCCCCGTGCTCGAGGACAAGCACTCCATCATGGGCCACTCCATGGGCGGCCACGGCGCCCTCGTGCTCGGAATCCGCAACCCGGTACGACAAGGCTTGACTGGGGTGTGAACGTGTATTGGGAGATACTGACTGGCTGTTGTTTGTTTGATGCAGTCCCAGTACAAGTCCATCTCGGCGTTTGCGCCCATTTCGCACCCGAGCCAATGCCCGTGGGGTATCAAGGCTTTCACGGGATACCTGGGTGTCGACCAGGAGACCTGGAAGGTGGGTTTCCAATGATAGAGGGGTATAAGAGCTTGTGCTGACAAACGCACTCGTTGTGATGCTCTGCTTGCAGGAGTACGACGCGACGCAGCTTATCCTGACCCAGGGACCCATTACCCAGCCGATTCTGATCGACCAGGGTGGCGAGGACAACTTCTTGCACGACAAGCAGCTGCTGCCCGAGGCGTTCGAGGCCGCCTGCAACTCGGTGGGCCAGAAGGTGACGCTGCGCATGCAGGTGAGTGTTGCTGCATTGACTAGTGCTGTGAGGAGATTTGTGCCTTACTTACACTGGTTTGGGCGTTGCATTTCTCCAGGATGGATACGACCACAGCTACTACTTCATCGCTTCGTTCGTGGAGGACCACATCAACCACCACGCGGACGTTCTCCTTCAGTAAAGGCAGCCGATCCGTTGAATTGAGTTAAGTCGAGTCAAGACCCTACCATTTAGGCAAGGGAATCGTGTCAATTGCAATTGGAGAAATACGAAGCTTCATACTTTGCAGCTACCGTTTAGGAATTGTACTCACTAGTTCTACTACGTTGAAGGGAAGTCTCTTCGCCACCTTTCATGGCTGCAGCGGCTCTTGTTGAAGAGAGCCAAGGCCGCTGAAATTGGACGACGAAGACATCGTGATGTCGGACGAGGACGACGAAATCGGCAAGCAGGGAGCGGAGCAGTACGGCCCAGTAAAGGAAAACTCGGCTGGCTCCAGGTTTGGACTTGACGCCGAAACACCCAGGAACGGCGTCGTGTGTGCTGGTGTGGCAGGAAGATCGCCCTTGCGTCGAATACGGCAGGACTGATCGAAGGTCACATCACCGAAGACGTAGCGGTATTCGCAGAACTCGGGAAACTCGCAGCGAGCGTAGCGATAGTTCCAGTAGCAGTCGCTGTCGATGACCGGCGGGCGAGATGACTACGGTATTACAAACCAAGCGACTTGTTAGTGTACCGATTTTCAGGGAGAACGACCATACTGGATGGGGTCTTACCTTGTCCGAGTTCGTTTTGCCGTTGAAGATATGACGCAGCTCGGCGCGCAGTTCGCGCAGAAATGCCGGGTTGGAGAGAATATCGCGATGACCGACGCCATCGATTTCCCACACTCCAGTCTGGAATACAACACATAGAGCAAAATTAGTTGATAAAGAAGTATCCCGATGCTTATGGGGGTTTTACACGCACCGATTGAGAGATGCCGTCGACTTCCTTGGAGCTTTCGAAAAACGTGATCCTATCGCGGTTAAGCGGTCCAAAGAGCCCGGCGAAGAAGCTCGCAGTCCCGCTAGCACCATACGACGATGAATCGGTTTTCGCCTCGCAGATTGGCTGCTTCCCATTCAGCAGCGAGTACTCAGCATGATGGTTGCTCCCATGGCGAACAGCCCGGACGCGCGTGATATTTTCTGCAGAAAAGTAAACGGACTGCGGTGTCTGGGTGACTCGCACTGAGGAGCCTTTAGTGCCCAGCCACGTGTGAGCCCACGAGAGAGAATGGTAAGGGACTGTGCCATCGCCCGTCTTGCTGCAGGTGGGCTCCTGCCCTTCCTCGTCCAGGTACTGCAACTGGAACCAATGTCCAGGCGTATCTCCATTCTCGTACTCGTAAAAGTTTTTAGTCTGGTGCGTTAGGTCAGCACGAAACAAATATTAGCGACAAGTTCGATCAGTGCTGAGGAATATAAGGGTACTAAGACTTACCGGAACGTTGACGCCGTAGACACTGTAGACCGAAGCGATCGGAGGACGCTCCCAGGGCTTGAAGAAGTCCAATACGTGGTCGTTCACGTAGAATTTCTGGCGGAGTGTCTCTAGTTTGGCGAAGATCGGGTCATGGGCCGACATATCGCGGAAGAGCTGTCCTGATGCAATATCGGCGCTGGTGTAGTTGCGGTGCAGTACATTATCGTCGCCAGGGATCAGTCCCTGCTGCGACCGCACCCTGATAAGCACTTCATCGTCCTTCGCCGAGTTCAAACCGGAGGGAATCGGCATGAAGCTCAAGATGGAGCCTGCAACACGTTGATAAGCCCCATTAGACACGTACGACATCAGTCTTGAGCCGAGATAAAACGTACCGAATGAAACAACGAGCTTGCGCATCTCGCTCTGCGTGACGGGCAATCCCTCCGTCAGTCCCGACGAGATCAGCTCAAGAGATTCCGCACTTCCGAGCAGCGGCGAGCCCACAGCGAAGTAGGCCGAGATGTGTTGGTCGATCCACTTTTGCCAATTGTTGCGCCCCACCTCCTCCTTCAGCCACTCGAGGAAATACCTGAACACTCCGTTCCCCATCGAGTGCGCGATCACCACCAGCCCACCGACATTGCCATCGAGTTCAACCGTGTACTCGATCTTCTTCTTGAGCGAGAAGAAGTACTTGTCGCGCTCCTGCATCTTGCTCGGCGGCATTCTCCAGTCGTACGTAGCAACGATCAGCTGATCCGGGTCGAGCTCGAAGTGCTGCACCAGGTCATTGATAATATCTCTCCACACAGTCGACAACGGACCCGTCACAATGCCCGGATCCAGCTCGGACACTGCTGCCAGTCCCTGAGCAGCTCTACAAACAGCAAAAAAATCAATTCATTCTGCTGAATGGTATCCATCCACCTGTCTGCGCCTTACCGCAGCTTGCACGCGAGCTCCTCCTGGGTCGTGATGTCGAGCTTCATGCACTGGAGCCAGCAGTCGCTCTGCGCCAGGACGCGCGCCACGTCGATCCACAGCCGGTCGCCGAACTTGATGTCCCGGAACAGGTTGTTGCGGAAGCCCGTCTCGCAGCGGTGGTGGCTCCAGGACTGCAGCTGCGAGGACGCGAAGCCCGGCATGAGCAGCACGGGCCGCGTGCGCATCACTGCGTCCTTGGCGGCGGCGGGGGCGGCCAGCGCCAGCGCCAGCAGAAGCCCCAGCAGCAGCCGCATGTACATCGCTCGCTCTCCTCTCTGTTACGGCCTTGGGCCCTGAGCAATTGTGACGCACTAGCGCCAATCGTCGTGCAAGACCTGAGCCGCCTCCGCAGCCGGTACCTTCGACCAGTTTCAGGCGGAGATCGCCGCCGAGCTGATTCGTCCAGCAGCTGCCCTGACTTTCTCCGGTGTCCGATAACTCAGATACCCGCGGATAACGACATAGTACTATTGGATGTGTACGTCAGTAGTACTATGCAGTACGACAGTTATCAGGATTATCAGGAATAGTAAAAATGTACTCGTACAAGTAAAACAAACAGTAGCGGGATTCCAACCTGTGAAGCAAGAACGTGAAGAGGGGCCAAAGTGCTATCGCTTATGGATGAATCAATCGCTGGTCCAAGGACTCCGACAACGTCGGATAACGAGGAGTAACTACGTCGGCTACAACTGTTAATATTCCCCTCATATTACTGATACTGGTTGAATGACCTACTGTACTACTAGAACATAGTCTTTAAGTCTTTTTGTAATCTTTAGACAGTAGTAATATTTGAGTCAAGATGGGTACATGCCACTAAAGTCGGGTGTATGGCGTGCATAAACAGAGCTCGCGGATTGTTGACGCCGAGCAGTTTCAGACAAAGGCAACATGAGAGCAGGTTGCAGTGACGTCGCCATTTTCCGGCAATGACGTTCGTCTGAGAATAGCTGCGACCAGGCAAGTCGAGTGACGTTGCCCTTGACTGCAGCATCTCGAAGTGAATTTAGCCATGGCCGCCGCGTTCTACTGGGAGTGCGAGGCCTTCCGCGTGGCGGTGGCGCCGTGGAGCAGCGATGCGAGTCGCCAGCGAGCGGTGAGCGCGCGGGTGTCAGTGGCAGAGCAGCGGACGCCGGGCTTCGCGCTGCGTTTCGACTTGGAGCTGCTGACGGAGGCCGGAGCAGAGACGGGAGGCGTGTTGACGCCCAGCGGGTCCTTGATGCGGCTCGTGAACCAGCGGCAGATGCTGCGCGCCTTTGAGTTCGCGTTCGTCGGACCTGACGCCGAGCAGCGGCGGCCGCCGGGCGGGGAAGAAGGCGGCAACGAATTATTGGACCGGCAGCTGAAGAAATGGCTGGCGGGCGGCGGGCAGGTGCCTGCGCCCCCGAAGGAGGAGCTCGCGGGGTGGCTGCTGGCCTGGATGATCGTGGCTCCGGCAACTTCAACGGAGGGTGAAGAAGAGGAGGAGGAAGGTGTTGTTGGTGACAAACTCGCAGACGAGTGGGTGGTGCTCATGTGCGGCGAGAAAGGCGCTGAGTGTAGTGTCGAGCATGATGCGTTCATGTTTGAGGCAGGCGACTCGAGCGAGCCCGTGGTGGATGGCGGCAAAGACAATGGGGAGACTGAGGACGATGATGATGACAGTGATCAAGAAACAGAGGACGACGAGGATCTGCCGCCTCCGTACGAAGAGGTTGAGCCAAGTTCTGAAGAGGAAGCCGAAGCTGAAGCTGCAAATTCTGGCAATGAAACACCGCAAGAGCATGAAGCTACGGGTCGACCAGCGGAGACTGCTACTCAAGTCAAGGAATTGAGTCGTGATGAAGGTCTTTTGGCGAAGCAGCCACTGAAAAAGAAAGCATCGGTCCGAACCAGCAGTAGTCGCAGTTTAGGACACTCTTTCGCTTCGACTGCTTCAACTGAGCAGAGCGAGAAACCTTTACTCAAGCCAACAATCGTACGGCTGAATCCACGTCTCGACTCGTTGGATGTAGTTAACCTTGAGGAACCATCTGACGAGTGGAGTGAAGACCGACGACACTTTCAGCAGGAACTCAATGCATCACGGCGTGACGTACAAACTGCAAAGTGCCAGCGTGACAAGGTCGAGCGACTAGCGCAACTCCGTCACACACAGCTCCTGAAAGAGTCTGCGCGTAAGGTGCGCGTGAACGAACAGAAGCGGCGCGATGCACAGGCTGTCCGACAGTTGATAGCGGATACACTGGAGTACCGCGATGAGTTGAGCATAATGGAGTCCAAGGTGAAGCAGGCATCGATTGCCGCCCGTCGAGACCAAGAGCGAATAAAGCGTCAAACTCGCGTAGTACTAGGCAACACCGAAAAGTCCACGCGTGGTGCCATTATCGGGCCCGGGCCTCTTTCAAAGAAAGAGATGGAGCTTGTCACCGGCAATAGTCGGGATGAAGATGCTGTGTACGATCTACATGGCCGCCGTCATAGCTTGGAGGAAGCCAAAGTGACTGCAAAGGAGAGTGCATTGGAGAGCGCAATGCGTAAAGTCCGCCGCTTGCTGTTATATTCCAACGAAAGTGTCGACATTTTCCGCCGATACGATCTCGATCGAAGTGGGGCGCTGAGCTACAATGAATTCCAGCGTATGCTTCGAGAAAATGGTACTGGAGACTCGGCTGAGCTTACTAAAGAGCAGAGCATGGCCTTCTTTACTCGGTTCGACGCCGACAACAGCGGAGAGATAGATTACCGTGAATTGCTGTGGGGATTTTTCAACTGGGAAGCGTTCTTAAAGCGATGGTACGAGCGAAAGAGTGCAACTACAACTGCACCCTCGGAGCGCGAGGTGAGGCGATTTTTCCTCAAATACGACCGCTCCAGTCAAGGAGTAGTGACTATCAAGCAGTTCCAGTTGGTCATGGACTACCTTGGTGTTACCCTCAGCGATGTAGACGCTAAATTGCTCGCTGTAAAGTTTGATACCGGAAAGGATGGATACATCGACTACAATAACTTCTTGAGCTGCGTGAATCTGCCAGAGACTCAACAGGATGTCGACTACAAGGAGGGTTTCACTGCAGAGACTACATTGTGTCGTGATACTGCACCACCTACTGGTATGGAACGTATTTGGAAGGAGCTGCAAAATCTGTCAGAAACGCAGGCCAAGCTGCATCGCCTTCTTCGAAAGTGATACCAACTCCTTGAATCCTGTGCCGGGCATTCGTGGTAAAAGGCAGAGACTTGCAGCTGAGGGTTTCATGGTGGCCACAAGCGGTGGGAACCGTGGATTCACTTCAAGCAGAGTGTCAACTTGGCAGAGAGGATTGATCGCTGGCAATTTTTGCCAACTGACTTTGAGTACTCGCGACGGCCAGCTAGCTACACATTGGCCGAATGCTGTGCCAACCACAGAATTACCCACTACTTCGAAGTACTTGCCCCGTGAAAAGATACAAGTAGTAGTATTAGAAAAAGAGCTACGTTAGAGTCAAGAACGCTGCTCTATTAGATGCTACCTAGTCTATCTATGCTTGGTTGAACTGCACAAACCGCATGCACGACACTACAGTGGTTGCAGTGTTTCCAGGGGCCATCGTGGCTGATAGCGCGCAGGCTCCGGATCGCTGCGCATTCCCTTATTGTATCGCTCAAGCCCCGCCCACGCAATCATGACTCCGTTATCAGTGCAGTATTTCGCTGGTGGGAACACAGCTTCAAGACCTTCCTCCTCTGCAGCCGCCTGCATGCGGCCACGAAGATACTGGTTCGATGCCACACCTCCACACACAACCTACAGACAGCGATAGCCATTAGTTCTGAATAACTAATAACAAACCTGCCGAATTATGAAAGTGAACGTACAAGGCTTGAAACGCGGTCTCCCATGCGGTCCTTGCCCCATTGACAAGCTCGCCGCGTTCGGGTGATAAGCTGGTCTACTGCCTTACGCTGACAACACAAGATATAACTATCAGGCAAACGTAGATGTCAAGAAACAAACACACTTCGCTTACCTGGAACGAAGCGCACAAGTCCTCCTTCGTCTTCTCATCTAGTTCGCCGAGCTGTTAACGAGCGAGATTAGCTACCTGTAATAACGCACCACCAAAACCCGATATATTTTACCTTCTTGACTTCCCGAAGCATCGCCGTCTTGATTCCGGAGTAAGAGAAGTCACAGTCCTGGAAACGGCAACGCGGTCAGTCATTCAAACACACTAAAGATCACACGCACGCAGAACCATCCCTGACCCACCTTTCGATGCTTCATGGGCTCAGTAAACGGGAAGGCCCGGTCGTTGCCGCGAGCAGCCATGTCCTCGATCAGTTTGCCGCCATGCACGCCCTTCCCGCCTGTAGCAGTGATGTCCAGCATTCTCGCAACCTTGTCGTAGGCTTCGCCAATGGAGTCATCAAGAGTGTTGCCCAAAATTTCGTAATCACCGAGACCCTTGGCGAGGACAAGGCAGCAGTGGCCTCCGGACACGAGCAGAACGACGAACGGGAACTCCGGCCGTGTTGTCTCCAGCTAATGGTACACATAGGGTTAGTACAAGCTTCCACAACTCCAATTCTACCATGACAGTTCTCGCGAAACAACGCACTTGCGGCAGTCGCGACACCAAAACGTGAGCCTGCCACACAACAAATGAATAAGCAAGCCAACAATTCCACAACACCCTTACAAACGCACCTCAAGATGGTTGATCTGCAAGAACGCGATGTCCGGGTTGTCCAGACAAATCTGTCGCGCCGTCCGCAGCCCCACGTCCAGACACGGCGCCAAACCCGGACCAGACGTCACCGCCACCGCCGACAACTGCTGCACGCTCTCCAGTCCACTACAGCAGCAGCAGCAACAACAACAGCTATCAGCAACGTATCACCCATTGCACTTCCATACTCCATTCCCGACCTCTGCTCAATGGCCGCGCTGATGACATGCGGCAGGTTGTCCGCGTGCGCTCGAGCCGCCAGCGCCGGCACGATGCCTGCAGCAGCAACCAGTACAAACGTTAGAAAAGTCGTGCAAAATGTTGCAATAGCAGCGTCCGAACCTTTCCACTTGGCGTTGAGCTCCCACTGCGACGAGATGACGCTGCTCAGCACGCAGCCGTCGCCGTCCAGCACCGCAGCCGCCGTGTCATCGCAGCTATATAGCAGCAGCAGTAGCAGTAAACGATTACTGTACATTGGATACAGCACACAGCCAGCGCGTTGCACCTCGTCTCGATGCCCAGAATGTACGACGCATGGCGCCGCGCCGTCGTCGTGCGCAGCAGCGCTCGCGGCGGGCAGCGCGTCCGCAGCCGCAGCATCGTACTTAGCGTTATGTGCGCAGTCCTCGCGGTTTACGTGCACCACACAAAGAGAAGGTTTTATTCTCTCTCCCGAGGTTTTTCCATCATCCGATCGGTCGGTATTGTTAGACGTGGGTGTCCGCCGCGTAGTCAGCAAGGGACAAGGGGGCGGCAGGCAGGCGCCGACGCCGGAAGAAGGAACTCGTACTAGGAGGCTTATATACTCACCGAGACAGAGACAAGATGGCGCTGACGGGGGAGAAGGACGTGGCCAGCATGGCGCGCCAGATCGCGGACGTGACGAAGCGCGACGGCTGGAAGTCGGACAAGAGCGTGGTGCCCGAGATGCAGCGCCTGCTGGGGCGGCTCACGACGCTCACGGTGGACAGGGACCTGCTGACGCGCACCAAGATCGGCGCGGCCGTGAACAAGCTCAAGAAGCACGACGACGAGGTGGTGCGCGGCTACAGCACGAGCCTCACCAAGAAGTGGATGGACCAGGTGGGCGTCACCACCAAGACCAGCAGCAGCAGCAAGACCAGCAGCAGCAGTGGCAGCAGCAGGCTGCGTGCGCCCAGTCCGTCGCCGCCCAAGCAAGGTAGAACACATAGAGTAGAGTGCGAGACAGAGCGGTAGTGCTGATGGTGTTGTTGTTCTACCTTTGAGTAGATTCAGGGGATCAGAAGAGGCTGGAGAGCGCCAGGAAGAGGCTGCAGGAGGGCTACGCCAGTGAGCGCGCCAAGAGGGACTCCAGGACAGTGCAGGTGCTCAGCGGGCCTATTGCTAAGGGACGTAGGGGAACGACGGTATCCACTGCGCCCTCCAGGAGCTCTATTGGAAGAGCGCAGCTGGCGCAACGTCGTCCGCTTTCCGGCGCCAACCACAGAGCGGCGTCTGCACCGCCAGTGGCTCGGCGGGTCCTGCCCGCGTCCAGAGTTCAGCCACAGGCCAGACGTCCGCCGACGTCACTAGCCAACATGTAAGTTTCCTGGATGTGTTACCAGGTACTGTGCCCGGCAGAGTTCTGATGCTATCGTCATGGCTACAGGTCAGCAGAAGAGAGACATCGACAGCGCATGCTTAAATACAAGGCGCTATCTGGGCAGGCCGATCGGGACGGAGATCGCCGCGAGCCCGAGCGCGCGCGCAGCAGCAGCAGTAGCACACAGGCCAACGGAAGGTCACGACCTGGATCGCGGCCGTCTAGCGCCTCGTCATCGAGAGGCGGATCGGCTCCGAGGGATCTGCCACCTGCTGTGGACGCGCGCAAGGCGATGCTGGACAAAATGTACCCGCGCGTGTGCGGCGTGGGTGCGTCTTCAAGCAGCAGCAGCAAGACGGCCGGTGGGGCCAAGAAACGGACCAGCGCCGCTGCCAAGCGGAAGGAGGTGAACTACTCAGAGAGCCAGCGAGAGGTGATCTCATGGCTGAAGGGCTTGAGCGTCGACATGAGCGAGTACGCTCCAGCTTTCTTCGAGAACGGCTTCGACTCGGTGAAGCTGCTCAGCACCATCGAGAAGTCCGACCTGCCGTCACTGGTGCCCAAGAAGGGCCACCACCGTTTGATCCAGCAGGCTCTGGACGACTTGCGGCATAAGCACTCGACCTCCGCGGCCTCGCAGCGCCGTGATCGTTTCCAGAAGGAGTCGCGCATGCGGCGCCACGACCCGTTCGAGGACGAGGACTCGGACGACAGCTTTGTGGTGAGTGACGATGGCGAGTACCGTCCTGGACACATTGCGGCCATGTTCCGCAAGAACCGGAAGCGGCGATACTCGATCGACTCGGACGACTCGATCAACATGGAGGCCACGTTCGACGAGATTCAGAAGGAGGAGAAGCGCAGGTACGACCACCAGCTTCACCTTCACGGTGCTCCTTCCCCCTGGCTTGCTTACCTACTTACTAACTAACTTTATCCCTGCTATTGCTACTTACAGTGCTCTGTATGGCGAGTACGAGGACTTCAGGGAGGATATGCGCAACAAGAAGATGCTGAAGAAGAAAAAGGCGTGAACTTGATCTCGCGCGTCACTCTTCGCGGACCAAAAAAACAGCTCGACGCCATGCAAAGTAAAACAACCACACACGAGAAGGTCAAGAGCGTTTCGACTGGAATTCGCAGTGCCATGGTCCGACGGAGAGGAGCAGATGCAGCAGAATCAAACAAGGCAGCAGCAAATCGTCAATCGACATCGTCGTTGGATGGCCATCGCGGTCATTCCGCTAGAAAAACAATCTCCACTTCAACGCCGAAACCCGGTATCGTAATCCACGGAGATTTCACACCCAAGAAGATCTTCAAATGTACAAAAACCTCTTCCCACATACTCACCTCCCTCCCAACAGCGAACATTCATCCTCAACATCACTCCATAGAAATCCATCTCGTGTCTTTACGCTCATTTTTTCAATTTGAAGAAGACATCAAACGATGCTCAAGATCTGCTCCAAGCTCTCCTCCTTGCGGCGCTCGGGCGGCAAGACGCTGCAGCTGCTCGCCCTCCCAAGTAGCAGGAACGCCCACCCGCGTCCCGTGAACGTCCCCACCAAGAACGAGCGACAACAGGCGCGTCGCGCGGCGCTGGCGCTGTCCGCCGTGGCGCTCACGTCCCTCGCCGTGAGCTACTCGACCACGGCGTCCTCGGAGCCCAAGAAGAAGAAGAACGAGACTGTCACCGAGCCCCACTACTTGTGCAGCCCCGAGGAGTTCCTGTACCCGGCCATCCAGCCGTTCAACACGGGGATGCTTCGAGTCTCCCCCGTGCACGAACTGTACTACGAAGAGTGCGGCAACCCGTACGGCAAGCCTGCGATCATGGTGCACGGCGGCCCGGGTGCGGGCTGCTCCGCCAGCATGAGACAGTACCACGACCCGCGGGTCTACCGCATCATTTTGGTGGACCAGCGCGGGTCGGGGCGTAGTAAACCCCATGCGTCACTGGAGGACAACACGACGTGGCACTTGGTGGAGGACATGGAGAAGCTTAGGCGTCATTTGGGCATTGACAAGTGGCAGGTGTTCGGAGGGTCCTGGGGCAGCACTTTGGTAAGTTTTGGGTTTTTTGAGGAATTGGAGGGGTGTTGATGGTGGTGTTTGTTGTGGTTTTTGTAGTCGATTGCGTACGCTATTACGCACCCTACGAGGGTGACGGAGCTGGTGCTGAGGGGCATTTTCCACCTGCGCAAGCAGGAAATTGACTTCTACTACCAACACGGATCCAACTTCCTGTACCCGGACCGCTGGGAGGCGTACCGGGATGCCATTCCCGAGGAAGAGCGCGGGGACTTCGTGAAGGCGTACCACAAGCGCCTCACGAGCGACGACCCGACTGTCCGCATCCCTGCGGCGCTCGCCTGGACGACGTGGGAGAAGACAACCAGCAACTTGATCCCTTCCGTAAGTTGGTCTTAAAGGATGGGGCTTTGATGGAGGTTGTGTGGTAAAGTAACGAGGGTGTCATTGTGCTTTAGGCGGATGCGGAGGGAAAGTCGATGGACGAGGAGAAGTTCGCGGAGGCGTTCGCGCGCATTGAGAACCACTACTTCTATAACAAGGGCTTCTTCCCGACGGACGAGTTCTTGAACGAGAACGCCTACAAGATCCGTCACATTCCCACGGTTATCGTACAGGGACGGTAAGGGGCGTCGAAAGCAGCAGAAATCAATATGCAAGACTAGCAAGCTAACGATGTTCTTGCTTGGCAGATACGACGTGGTTTGCCCCATGAAGACGGCCTGGGACTTCCACAAGGCGTTTCCCGAGGCTGACTTCCGCGTGGTGCAGACCGCGGGCCACTCGGCCATGGAGCCTGGAATCGCCAAGGAGCTGGTCGACGCCACCAACAAGTTCAAGAAGCTGTAAACTCCATCGCTTGTAGCAATGGCGTTGAAGTTGTACAAAGATCGCATTGCGCTGATCAGCATGAGACGGTGCTCTACGTGGCAAAGATACCCATTTGATGCAGTTTGATGAGTGTACTGTACATCCGCCCATTCAATACACATCATGCACAGCTCATATCCAGAAATCCTACGACGATAGTAGTGTGAGGCTGTTGGTCATGCAGGAGGGACTCGACGTCGACGCGTTTCTTTTCCCGGCGATCCAGCCGTTCAACAAGGGGATGCTGGAGGTGTCTCCAATCCATACGCTCTACTATGAGGAGTGCGGCAATCCAGCGGGGAAGGTGAGTGCAGCGGCGCTAGGAAGGAGAGGCGTTGAATCATTGACCGAAGCGTCTTTCGCAGCCTGTGGTCATTTTACACGGCGGGCCAGGGAGTGGCTGCTCGGAAGATATGCGGCGCTACCACGACCCTCAACACTACCGGATCATTCTATTGGATCAGCGAGGTGCCGGGCGGAGTACGCCGTTCGCATCACTGGAAGACAACACGTACGATTGTGTCAAAAGCCCGAACTCCACGCAATACCTCACTTGACTCCTTCTACATGTAGCACGTGGCACTTGGTGGACGACCTCGAAAAGCTACGGGTGCACTTGCAGGTTGAGCGCTGGCAAGTTTTTGGAGGGTCTTGGGGTAGTACCCTGGTACGTCCTGCGCGCTCCTGTTTAGTGGTGGGATGACTGGCTAACAGCACTGCTGTAATTGATCAGGGAATCGCGTACGGGATCTCTCACCCAGAGAGAGTGCTGGAGCTGGTTTTGCGTGGCATATTTCTTCTGCGCAAGCAAGAAATCGACTGGACGTACCAAGTAAGCGTCAATTGCGGGCAAGGTGGTTATTCAGTCGTACTCACCACTATCTTGATAACTACTTGCTGGACCCTTGTAGCATGGAGCAAACGTCATGTATCCTGATCGGTGGGAGGCATTTCGAGACACCATCCCAGAACAAGAACGGGATGACATCGTGGCTGCGTACCACACGCGTTTGACTTGCGATGACGCAGCGGTGCGTGTACCTGCTGCAATCGCTTGGGCCACTTGGGAGCGCACAATAAGCAACCTAGTTCCGTCGGTAAGAGGAATCGCAAGTACTTCCCTGCCGATGTTATCTCGATTGCACGTGATGATATCGTTTGTACTCCACTTTGTAGTCTGACGCTGCTGAAAAAGTGGCGACCAACACGAAGGCAACCGAGGCATTTGCCCGCATTGAGAACCACTACCTGGTTCACAAAGGGTTTCTCGCGTCGGACGACTACCTGCTTGTCAACGCATCTAAGATCCGCCATATCCCAACTGTCATCGTGCACGGAAGGTAAGATCTTACCACGGCAGCAGTACTGTACAAAACTGTTTGCTGACGACACATATCTCTCTGTTCGCGATGTACAGATACGACGTGGTGGCCCCAGTGCAGACGGCGTGGGATCTGCACAAGGTGTTACCCAAATCCGAGCTTCACGTTGTCCAAACTTCCGGCCACTCTGGAATGGAGCCACCAACCGTGAAAGAACTCGTGAACGCAACCAACAAGTTCAAAATGCAGTAAAGCTGCAACGCGATTGCATGAGAGACAGGTCATGAGCGGCCCAAAGACCTAAAACGAACGCCTTGTAGCTTTACCTTCTCCCATACGCTGTCGCTTTCGGGTTTCGTATGGTGCTGCTGGGCGCAACACCGTAACAGGTACCCTGCTTCTTGGACCAGCTGCAGCAACTGCAAAACGGTCCTCCTCGTAGTAGCCAACGAACACGCGGCCTGGGAGCAATCTTCTCACTGCTAGGACTTCGGCTGATGACTTCAACACAAAATTGCCGCACGACTAACGATCCGGACAAACTGCAATGAAAATTGGTGGGTCCGCATCTTTAGTAGTCTCGACACCAGCTGGGTAGAATATTTTGTTCATGTTCATCAGTTCTTGCTCGCTAATCTTGTGCTTCCTGGCACCAACAATCTGCAGATATGCCACGCTCTTCTTCCCACTTACGGACTTGATCTTGGCAATGCTGTCGATGTTGGGAAAGCTATCGCTAGCGGGGTACCAATAGGTCAGCTGTTTTGAATCTCGCCACTGCACCAGCTCAGTTTTGTAATGGCTAGCCGTCCCCCAACATACAGCTCCACCTTTGCACAACGTCAGCAATTTATAATCTTGATACCGAGGTTCTTCCAGTTTCCTGAATGCCGGCGGATCATATTCTGCGATGTAGAGATTCAATGCGTTGTCAGAAGCAAGCTTGTGTATGTAGATTTTGAGAACGCTTCCAGCCAGCGATGCGTGTTCAGTCCTTCGCGCCCAGGTGTAAATCTGGTACAATGCGTCTGAATCCACTCTGAGTGAGAGTGCACGAACAGCGTATTCAGAGTCAATGGATTGCACCCAGTACCGTCGAGCAGTGAGCTGTTCTGTTGTGAGAGGGTCATTGTTTCCGACAAACGTACGCCGCAAAATATCGACTTGTGTATCCCCAGCCAATATGTTAAGCTGGTTGGAAAAGAGAGCCGCCACCTTCTCCACTTCACTGGTTGCATCATCGATGGCCTGGCGTATTCCCTCCGGAGTGTCCAGCGTAAATTCACGCACGCTTCCGCCAGAGTAGTAGTATCGTTCGTCCATTTCGTCAGCTCCAAAGTTGTAAATCAACCGTCCCAAGGACCACAAATCCTTCTCCGACCAGCAAGGCAACAAGCAACAGTATGCCTCTTTGCGCTCTTGAGACGTCAAGTCTACTCGCTGTGATGTCGCTAGCAAGTTGAACGTCTCCAGCCCTTCCGGGATACTTCCGTAGTGGAAGCCATCTAACAGCAACCAGACGTTCCCAACGCCATGCTGCTGAATGAGACCATCGTAAACTTCAACAGCTCGCTGCGTCTTGCACCTCTGCTCTGAAAACTGTACGACCTCGCCATCTTCGTAGCCCAGGTAAATCAGGCAGGGTTCCGGTTCCTGTCCAAGTTTCTTCAAGCGTCGGTACACCAGCACATTCTTGTGGTGCTTGAGCACAAGATAGAACGCCAGCACGCACAAGAGCGTCGACTTGCCGATTCCCGGAGACCCGATCAGAATACTCTTCTTGTTCATGTGCGTAGTCTTGCGAAACCATCCAACCGTGAACACCTGCACCACTTTCTTTTCTTCCAGTCTCCAAAAAATCTTCCCGTCGTTACTGCATCCGCCGAAAGTACTCATAAATCTGAAGATGGACGGGATGTGGTGCACGGCACCCACGTCCCATTCAGTCAATGAAGCGCACTCTTGAGCAAACTTCTCCGGGTTATCCAAGGCAGCCGTGCAGACTGCTGACTGATGGGGAACCACCACCAGAACGTGAACTTGGCCTTCACCTGGTTGAAAGTTCTCGCCGAAGTACTCGACGTCCTTGATCCACAGTGAAGGGTCCATCCACTTGAAGCCTTGGTGATATTCGTCCTCATCGAGCTTTAGGGGGAGTTTTAGCGTCACATCCGCCGCGCCAGCCGCACTGAGCCACCTTTCGCCATACTTCGCCAAAAAGAGCTGCAGATCCTTCACATCGACATTTTTCAGCTTGTTTTGGTTCTCGTGCTTGATCGCCGTCTTCAACGAGGCCACCTTCCTCCAATCCTCGATTACCACATTGAACGAGCCTCCCTCCTCACCAGCAAACGCGCATGTTAACACGAGCTCTACCATCTTTTTGCGAGGAGGATTCTGGAATGAGAAGGAATTGAGAAGAAAATTCTGGATCGATTTTTAAGCGGGGTCGAGAGCCCTTCAAGCACCAAGCTTTTGTCATTCCATGCCCAAGTTCGACTCCAAAAAGCTCAGAGGAAGCCAAGCCGAATAGCAAATGAACACTTCATATTAAATACGGTCGTTAGAGACCTGTTAGTCTGCCTGGACAGTGGCTGGCGGTTGCTCCGGTTCGTCGGTGCGCACGCGTTTGGCTGCTGAGGCATCTACGTCAGGTCCGCGCTTCCCGTTAGCCGCGCCAGCCTTGCCCTTCTTGTAGCCACCGTGCTTGGCACACAAGCCCGACGTTCCACGCGCACCCGTAGTGCATCCCTCAACCGTGCAGCGGTAGCCACCTCCGTGAAAGAGGCACATGCTGCTGCTGCCTTGTGCGCCCTTCGGACAGTTCGGAGCTGCACAACGCTTGCCGCCGCCGTGCTTTTGACACAGTCCAGACTTGCCACGAGCACCCTTCGTACAGCCCGGGGTAGTGCACGGTCGAAAGACATTCTTCGCGCGCGGCTTCTTCGCTCCAGGACGACGCGGTGTAGTCACACCGGACCTTGCAGCACCACCCTGAGGAGTGATAAGACCCGTGTGAATCTGCGCCGCGCCGTTGGTCGGAGTCGTGATTGAAATCGCGCTAAGAGCACTGTGGAAGGACTGCATGCCCTGGTTGGCGGGTTGCGCCTCGCCGCTGTCGACAAAGAGACCTGGGTACGGAGCGCTGACTTGCGTGTCAACCGGCGAAAGCATACTGCCGAACGTGCCAGGAACGCTGGGGGCATAGCCCATTGAGCCGGTGGCGGCACTGTATCCCCCTGGCGCGCTGAAGTATTGTCCCTCCATAGGCCGTCCGTCGTCCTGCGTAGATGAAGCACTGCGAGTCGGCAAATAGTTGGTGAGCGTATCCGCGACCGAATCCAGAGGCTGAAGCTGCTGGATCTGGTATCCGGATGACGTAGGCGCAGTTTCAGACGCCGACGATAGCGCATTGGCGGCACTGTCTAGCGAAGGCACGGTGCCGTCAGTCGATGTCAGCGCAGCAGTCGTCACGTCCAGCGTGTGCTGAATGGACGACAGCAACATCGCATCCGAAAGCGAGGCTGAGGTAGCCGCAGTGCCGGTAGCAGTCACTCCACCCGCGGACGACGTCGACGCCTGGTTCTCCTCTGCTCTGCTGGTGCTGAACTGCCTGTTGCTGCCGATCGACGTGGCTGGACGCTTATCCCTCGGAGACGCTGGAACTCGTGGAATCGACGACGACGGTCGAAACAGTTCGTGGTTCTGGAACAGCTTCTCGGACACCGGGATCTCTGCAAACTCCGTCTGACGGGGCATCGTGCCCATGAACGCACTGGTCTTGCCTCGGAACTGCTTGCCGCTGCTCGTGGATGATGACGAGCTTCCAGGCGGGGGGGCAGGCAGCGTGCGTCCGTTCGTAACCCTCGGTGTCCCATCCTTCTTGGAGGCGACACTCTCGCCGGCTTTCGGCGGTCGCTCGGACGGGTCCAGTCGGAAGTTGCCGGGCAGCAGCTTGTCCTCCCCGAGGAAGATGCTCAGCGGGTTCAGCATGGGCCTGTAGTTGGGCACGTTGTCCGTCACCCGCGGGATGCAGAACGGGTCGGAGCGCAGCACCACGGCGGGCGACTCCTCCTTGAGCTTGTCGTTCGTGAACAGGTAGTGCATGTCCGCCACGTTCTTGGTGTTGTAGAACTCCTCCCCCGGTTCGGGCATGTACACGCCCGCGCGCATCTTCTCCACCACCTCGGGCGCCGGCATGTCGGGCGCCTTCTCTTCTCCTTCTCCTTCGTCTTCGTCCTCAACAGTCGCAGCCTCAGCTTCTGCTGCCACTTGATCACCGAAATCCTCGACGTTCTGTGTCATAGTGTGGGGTCTGGCAGGTCTCTCGTCTCCGCTCTCGTCCGAGGAGCTCTCGGTGACCTCGTGCACTCTGCGGTCCTCCTGGTCCTGGTCCTGCTGTTGCTGCTCTAGTTCTTCTTGCTTCTGCTGCTGGAGGTCGCGGTGTTTGTCCGCGTCGTCGTCTTGTGATCGCCGAAGGGCGGTGGCTGCGTCCGCGCTCGCCATGAGGGCTGCTGCGACTTGTGCAGAGTGGCTATTAGCGTTAGATGGAGTTGGGGGTGGTGCGGGCTTGAGCGGCGCAAAGGCCTGTGGGCATGCTGCTCTCCGCGCGGATTGTGAACCACTGGGCGCCACTGGAGACTGCAGGGCCCACTTTGACTTGTGAACATGGAGTTTCTCTTGGCCGCGGAACGGCCAGTTCTCAGACCTGCTGCCCTGTGGGAAATTAAGTATTGAGAGTGATGTGGTATATGGAGGGGGTTCAATGTCGTTTTGTGTTTGGTTATTACCGAAGCGAAAACGGCAGAGTATCTGTTATAACAAATACTCCGTGGTTCTTGATATTGAGCTGGGCGACCCAAGCAGGTAGGACTCAACCATCCGATTGGTAGGGTTATGTGTTAACAGAGTCCATTTTCTAAACTGTTGACTTGATCAACTTGGTGTATCCACATGGGATACGTATTATCAGAGGTTTCAGCAGAAATGAATACAAGTACGGAAAGGGGCAATTACCTTGCCGAGCCGCGAGACCTGGTCGGTGGTCACCTCAGGCTCGAACGGCGGTGCCGTGAGCCATGTTTGCAGGCGGCCACAACGTCTTCAGCGTCATGGAGATGGCGTGTTCTGACCCGCAGCGCGTCGCCGATCAGCCGCAAAATGGACCCATCTACGGATCGGGCCAGTCGTTTAACAAACTGAAGCGATTCGCATTCAGCTCGTCGACAATCTCTGCGAGAACCTACCTTCACGTATCGTGAAGCTTCGAGTAGCGGAAACGCAGTGATAAAGGTGCAGCCTCGACCCTTGAATGCCGGTCTCGAGGCCCTCATTAAGGAGGCCCCCTCCAGCATCGATGCGCCGCGTTGCCGATCCCGACGCGGTGTGCGTCACGGCCACTTCAACGTCAACGCCGTGCTCCACATCTGGGTGAGAGGCAGGGCCTGCGGGAACTCTGGGTCGTTGTTCAACCCTTCCGACGTGAGGCGCGCTCGACGAGCTCGAGCCATGTGGGGGAGGCGATCCCATGCACGATGGGCATGGTATCGTAGATGTATCCACGATAACAAGCCCCAGACTTTTGTCGCCTTCAGAGAAACCTGCTATTTTGAAATAATTACAAACCCGCACGCAACTCACTGTTCATCATGTTGAACCACATCTGCTCGACTCAGTTGCGCCGTGCAACCCTGAGCAAACATTTTTTTCCCACTTCGTACCATTCCTCAACTGCCTACACGTATAGCTGTAGTAGTGCTTACACCGCCGGCCTGACTGTGCCAACCGGGCTCTCAGTGCCAGTCGAGAAGCTGCTGGGGCCCTTCTTGGCCGCAGCTGCAACGGCGGCGGTGTTGTTGGAAGTCGCCGAGCCTCCCTCACCGATCTTGGCGCAGTCGATGTAGACCTGCCACTCGAGCAGCGTCCCCAACCAGTACATGGTGAGGCGCTTCTTGCCCTCGCACTTGGCCTTCTCGTACGGGAACTTGCCGTCCGGGTACGCCGCGCGGCAGTTGGGCGTGAAGGGCATGGCCACTTCGTCGTCGCACCAGATCTCGCAGGGTCCGTCGTGGATCATTCCGCCGCCGTACCATTCGACTTGGTCCGGCAGGGGCTGCACTGCGCCGTCAACGGGGTCTGTGAATCCGCACTCGGCGGTCTTGGGCAGGTTGAAGCGGCCCTTGGTCATGTCCTGCGTCGAGTACATGAACTCTTTGAGCGACTTGTACTGCGACGCCTTGAGAGCACGGTCAAACGCCGCAGTGTTCTTGGAGTAGTCGGGGTAGGTGGTGAAGATGTCACCCGGCTTGGGGGTCAGCGAGGTCATGGGGATGGTGGACTGGAAGTTCCCTCCATACCCAGTGCCCGTCAACGTGAGTGCAGGCTTGACCAACTTGCCATGGGCCTCGACGCTGGAAGCCACTAGCGAGGTGAAGCCGAGGGCGAGGACAGAGGTCGTGGAGACCATTGATGCAATTGCCTTGGAGTTGGCTTGGGGAGAATTTGCGAATGAGCATGAGTATGTCTGGTGGTTCGGCCTTGTAGATACCTACGTCCAGCTGCGGGTACAGGCTTACACTTTGATTGTAGTAGTAGAAGAGATTTTATTTGGACTACTATGATAGCCATTAAAATCCTAAAGAAGATTTCATCATCACCACTAATGGCCATTCTCTTGGTAGCTGCATGCTGCTTACCCGTACTTGTCCTGGTTGCTCAAGGATTAATAGAAAACTGTCGATACAGTCCTCCATCAACTTGCCTTGTTCAACTGTTTGTGGACTCATCTTGTCCCTCCTTGCTATTGCCTTCAACTGACGAACTCCCGTCACCCGGAACTCGACGCAACTTTGCTCTACCGATGTTGGTTCTCCTTCAAAGATGAGCCTGTTGCGCACCATCCATTGCGTTGTGCTGCAAACGGTAGCTGAAATTCTCCAAAGACGTTTCAAGGCTTACACTTTGATTATTACCACTATTTGTACTGTTGTTTACTTTTTGACCTCCTTTGCCTGCGTAGTTTGCAGCGGATGGCGAGATGGAAGCGATGTACTTGTAGATGTGAAGCGCTGAATAAGCGGTGCAGCAGAAAACGCATCAGCTGGAGGAGCAGATCCGTCGTTGCATCTTACAAGGCTGAGAGCAAGACTGACTTGTTGGGGATCTTCAACGTTTCGTCGCTGAGTGTTGAGCATCGTTTGATCGCCCTACCGTCTTGAAGTATCGGGTATTAGACTAATACATGGACTACTTGCTATTAGCGCGCAGTGCTGTATACGTGGTCGTCCTCTACAGACGCGTAGAATAATCCTGGTTGTAGCCTGGTGCTTACGTGCGCATAACGAAACGAATCAGGAGGTGTTGGTTCGATCTTACTACATGTATTGACTCGTTTTAGCTGGGTGCCTACATGTAGCTGACGAGCTCTGTCACTTCGGCTTGTACGACCACCTGCGTGTCGATGCCATTGACGACTCGCAGAATGCACACAAAACCAAAGCGCAACTGGTGTTGTTCACTGTGTGGAACAAAAACCTTCCACGAAGAGCTCGTATGCCAGTTGGATTTCATTGTCTCGTTATCGTTGAGTTTATTGGCACCGATGAACTCGGCCGATGCTCACGGCGGCGAGAAAGTCGACGTCATGATGGAGGTTGTGTCAGCGTTAGACAAGCTGCTGCTGCGTAGCATAGGAAGCAGAGATCGCAAACATTGAAATCGTGTTGTCCGTATTGTGTCAGTCCTGAAAAGAGGTCGAAGCTCAAGTGGCAGCGCACAAAGGCTCAAAGATGGAGGAGCTGGGGCAAAGCCCGCGCTGCTCGACACGGTGTCCATCTCCTCTGGAAGCTGCCATGGTATTATGCGCACTCGTTACCATTAATAGGATGGCAAGGCGCTTCGCTCAAAGTACGCAGCTCCGTACAATCCCACGCGTGCTGCTCGAGTCGTTGCAGAACTATTCGTGGCTTGATGAGGTTGATGCAGCTCGCAGCAGCTCTTGGTGCTCATTTACCGACACACACAAGCGAGAACGAAGTGAAACCATGGCGTCGACCTCCGTGCTCCAGCATTTCGAGGTGTATCAGAAGGCGCGCGTGACGTTCGTGCAGGCCGTGGCGGAGGCCGCGACGCGACCGCAGAACATTGAGGTCATGCAGAACGCCGGCGTGATGCAGCTGCTGCGTCCGCTGCTGCTCGACAACGTGCCCAGCATCCAGCAGTCTGCAGCATTGGCGCTCGGACGTCTCGCCAACTACAGCGACGACTTAGCCGAGGCGGTCGTGGGCAACGAGATTCTGCCGCAGCTCGTCTATTCACTCTCGGAGCAGAACCGATTCTACAAGAAGGCAGCGGCCTTCGTCCTGCGCGCGGTGGCCAAACACTCACCGGAATTGGCTCAAGCTGTAGTCGACTCGGGGGCTTTGGAGTCGCTGGTGCCGTGTCTGGAGGAGTTCGACCCGACAGTGAAAGAAGCGGCCGCGTGGGCGATCGGCTACATCGCGCAGCACACGGGCGAGCTGGCACAGCACGTCGTGGACGCTGGAGCTGTGCCGTTGCTCGTGCTTTGCATCCAGGAGCCTGAAGTGGCGCTCAAGCGCGTCGCGGCGTCCGCCCTCAGTGACATCGCCAAGCACTCGCCCGAGTTAGCCCAAGCGGTCGTCGACCCGGGCACCGTGGCCTACTTGGCGCCGCTGATCCAGCACCCGGACGCCAAGTTGAAGCGGCAGGTCTGCAGCTGCTTGGCGCAGATCTCCAAGCACTCGGTGGACCTGGCCGAGATCGTCGTCGAGGCCGAGATCTTCCCCAACATCCTCTACAACCTCAAGGACATCGACCACACTGTGCGCAAGAACGCCGCCACCTGCATCCGCGAGATCGCCAAGCACACTCCGGAGCTATCGAAGCTCATCGTGAATGCAGGAGGAGCCTCGGCACTTGTCGACTACGTAGCGGAAGCAACGGGCAACAACAAACTCCCCGGGATCATGGCCATCGGCTACATCTCGGCCTTCTCGGAGACGCTGGCGCTCGCGGTTATCACATCCAAGGGCATCACTCCGGTTAAGAGCGCGCTCATCTCGGAGCCTGAAGATCACATCAAAGCGGCGAGTGCGTGGACTTTGGGGCAGATCGGACGTCATACACCGGATCACTCGCGTGCAGTAGCTGAAGCGGACGTGCTTCGCCATCTATTGGCCTGTATGATCCACCCGAACAGCTCCGATGACCTCAGGATCAAGTCGAAACGCGCGTTGAAGAGTGTTTTGGCCAAGTGTACCCATCTGCAGGCACTGCAACCGCTACTGCGTGACGCCCCCGTGAAGGTGCAGAAGTATATTCTGAAGCAGTTCGCGCAGATGCTACCACACGATCTCGAAGCCAGGCGCTCGTTTGTGCAGAATGGGGGCTTGGAGCTGCTGCAGCAACTGAGCGAGGTGGCGGGAGGCAAACTGACCGAGTACATTCTCGAGATCAACAACTGCTACCCCCCGGAGATCGTCGAGTACTACTCGCCGCACTACTCGAAGACTCTGCTGGACAAGCTGGACGACTACCAGCCTCAGGTGCGGTAGAGTTATTATATTGAAACTGAGTTTGCACTCGGAAGTCTTTGGAGCTGTTGCCCCGCTTAACTGAGATCCCGCCAGTATACTTGCATGCATGAACCGTTGTGTGCGGGTGTTTTTCTTTCTTTGGCTGGAGCAACCGATCATTGCATATCGTCTTCTAAGAGCCTTTAGTAGCTCTTCGTTGAACCTTGAACTTCGCCGAGATTGCACTCATGCTGAGCGATTCCATGACAGACTCGTAGCACCGATACCAGTGACACGCACTACCAGAACACTTGACCAACTCTCACTGCCGCTCTCTCCCTATTTTTTTTAATAAACATCGCTATCGGCCCCGATTTTCACTCAAAACAATTTTTCCTCAACCATGTACACACAACTTGAAGGTTGGCACAAATGCTACCCTGCTCTGTTGCGGTGAACGATGGTGCCGTGGCAATGAAGAGACTTCCAGTACAGGGTCAGAAAGCGGCGGAGGTGGGGTCACTGAATGGGTGGAAGGGTAATGTCCACTTCCTCGAAAGCCACAACTGAGGTCGGAACTTCGGTGAAGCCATCCATGAGTTTACCAAAGATGCTGACCCGATGAGCATTGAAGTTGTCGTGGGAGCGCCATAACGAAGTACTGTAGCTCCTTTGCAGCTCTCGATACTCCAAGCCTTCGAACGGCGAATAGACGAAGCGAAGGGGACCGTGTCCGAGTGAGCAGAAAAATATTGTCGCGTCTGCACTGTCGATAGGCCTGGTACTGCTGGGACCACCTCCGTTTAGCTACTACCCCTGCTGATTTATCACGGAGACCGTTGCGTCAAGCGCTCCCCGGCCCAACACGAAAGTGGTGTGTGTGCCGTTTCCATGGAAGTTTCATCGAACGCGCAAAAACTGCAGACAAAGTCGGAGGGGGCCATGTGGCGGGTCAAAATAAAGGAGCCCGTGGGGGAGGAATGAATCCTCCTCGCAAGTCGCTCGATCGCACGAGCGCATGTGCCAGTTGAAGCGGCGCGCGGTTCGTCCGAACCGAGCCGAGGCTGAAGCCCAAAGCTGTTGTACGCACTCGTTAGTTGGAAAAAGAACCGGACGCAGCAGGGCGAGCCAGTGCCAAGCGAAGTCACTGCACGCCACTGCACCCCCAGAGCCCCACAGCTTTGATCGCACGGGGCGTGTGACTGCCTGCTTCGCTTTGCTACCCCGCTCTGAAGACTTCCACGCGCAGTCACGAATTTCTACTCGACCAGCAACAAGTGATCGGTTTACAACACTATGGACCGGATGCTGAGCTCCCCGACCAAGCAGAAGGCTCTCGTGCGGCTCATGAGCTCCGATCCGTCCTTGCTGAACGGTCTGGACGATGATCTGCTATCTTCCATTACGTTGTTGTCAGATCCCCCCAAGAGGGGGTACGACCGGAGACCAGCAGCGCTCGTGGGCAGCAGGGACGTCACAGAGAGGAAGACCATTCAGCTCTACCCGGAAGACGCGTCTTTCGCCACAGAGAAGAAGACGCGGGCACCGACACCGATGCTGCTGCCCGGAGGGATCAGCAATGCAAAGAGGGCGGCGTTGGCTCGAGCCAATACGGTGCTATTGTCACCGTCCAGCAACGCTGCTGCAGTTGCGGCTACGATGAGTTCGAAGCAGGACGGAAGGATGACGAGTGGGTTTAGCATGTCTCGAAGCACGTTTACCCCGGTAAACTACCAGGAGAAGCCCCCGCCGCTGGTTCTGCTTGACGACAGCATGCTGAGTCTAGTGGATGGAGGAGGTTCGAGGATGAAGACTCGAGGGGTTGGATCCACCAAGAAGAAAGCCAAGAGAGCGAGACGTAGAGAGCGGAAGAAGAACTCGACCAGCAGCAGCAGTGGCAGTGGCAGCAGCACCAACAACAGCGAGGACGAGAGCTATCATCAAAAGACGACAGGAACTGGTTCAAGGGCCTCAGTGGACGGCAGCACGAGCGCTGCATCCGACAGTGATGAAGGCACACAGATTGCGAGCCAAACAATCACTGCGTCGTCTCGGTTGTTGCTGGATCACCACCACTTTGTGTCGCCGGACCAATGGATTCCACGGAGGTGAGTGCGTTCATCCCTTCCAATGTTCTCTGTATGTTACTTACAAAAGTATTTGTTACCAGTGCTCGGAAGGCTTGCTACGTCTGTCTGCGGGAGTTCCGAGTGCTCCGCAAACGGCATATCTGTCGGATGTGTGGCGAAGTAATCTGCAGTCGGTGCTCGGTCTTCCGCGAGGTGAATCTACCCGTGATTGAGAACAAGTTCCGGATCTGCTCCTGCTGCTTCGTAGCGTATCGGAAGAGACTGGAGGAGGAGACTGGCCACCAAAACCAAGAAGAAGTTGAAGCCGGCGCCACTGATCCAACCAGCGATAACAGTCCTGACCATCGGGAGTCAGCAGCGACAGAAGCCCCACCACGACAGACCTCGCCTGCGATCCTACAAGACTCGCCGTCCCTATCGCCGTCCGATAACACTTCGGATCACTCGTCCTCACGCAACACCATGAACACCATGTCCGACTACTCGTTCAGCAGTGATACGCCATGGGATATGGCCAACTTCTCGTACAGCAGTTTCTCCTCTGGATCCCGCAACATGGAGGAGGAACTCGAGGCCGTTCTCAAGGCGAAACAACTCGAGAAAGAAGTCGAGGCTAGTCAGCAGCGGATCCAAGCTCTGGAAGCTCAAATTGTCAACCAGGAGAGCCAACAAGACCTGCTCTCAACGGAGCAACAGCTGCAGCTTCAAGAGGCTCGAGCCACGATTAAACTGCTGCAAGAACAGCTCCGACTGCAGGAGATCAACGCGCGACAAGCCGCGTACAACCGCGACTCCATTTGTCTAAGCAAACTGCGACAGACCGAGCTCTACGCCAATGAAGACGACGAGAGTGAGGCGCTCAAGAAGAAGCTGAAGGTGCTCGAGAGGCAGCTGAAGCAAGCCGGTATCTCTGTGGCGGAGGTTATTCCGTACGAACTGGCGAAGAAGAAGGTGGCGGAGATTTCCAAGCGGCTGCAGGAGATCGGGTCGTCCGAGGTGGTGCTGGAGAACAAGCAGGCTCAGGCTGCAGCACGGAAAGAGTACTACATCCTTGAGCAGGAGATGGAGAAGTATCACATGGCGCTCGTTATGACCGACGAGTACATTGAAGAGCAGCGGAGACAAGAGCAGGAGTGGGAAGACGGGAACCGAGTTCTCAATCTCAAGGCTCTGCGCTTGCTGCGGTCTGCGATTCCTGTCAACATCGCGAAGTTGTCCGAGCGAGAGTTGATCGAGCTCGTGACACCGACTGGAGTCAAGTTCCCAGCGGAGCTCGCACGCCGAATTAAGCGGACGAATGCACTGCAACTACTACGGACTGACCCGAAGACTATCGCCAAGATGCATCCAAGTGTCATTGACGGGTATCGCACAACGGGTCTCACTTTGCTGGAGCGCCGTGCACTGCACGTCGTACTGCAAGACCCTTTCCACGAGTGGAAGAAGCAGCAGAAGGACGAAATGGCTCAGAAGAAGTTCGCATGGTACTGCAAGCTGAAGGAGGCGTTTGTTACCGCGGCCACGAACTTCCACAACCACTGCGAATCGAGTGACTCAAGCGATTCGTCTCACACCTGCAAACTCTTGGGGTTATCCTGCCCAGTGCGAGCCGAGGAGAAGATCCGGAAGCTCTACTGCGGTCTCGGGTTCACAACCGACGCTGAGTTTATTCAAGAGGATATCTTGAAGAGTGAACCGGAGGGGGCAGGTGAGAAGGCCCTGCTTGAAGCCCAAGCTCACGCTCGAGAGATGGTGGCCAACCAGCGACAGAGAGACTTGAAGGCGCACTACAAGATGAACATGCGCCAGGTCGCTCAAGCAATCGGCGCGTTGGAAGAGATGGATTCGATCCTGGAGCACGTACGGGAGATCGATGATTCTTTCCCGGTTTCTGGTGATCGCGAGCAGCTAAGGCAGTGTAATGCACTGCTGAATAACGCACGAGATCTGATGCTGCTTCTGGCTAAGCGTGTGGGCATTTGCATCACGGGGAAGCGAGATCCAGCGAAAGATGAGGAGGACACCCGATCACCCGTTGAAATCCGTGAAGCCAGTCGTGCCATCAATTACCTGCAGGAGATCCTCGCTGATGTCAACGCACTGCTGTTCAGTGAGGAAAGAGCAAGCAAGTCGGTTACGGCGGCGGCGACAATGAAGGCTGTTCAGGAGTTGGTGGACGATGTGCAGCTGAAGAATGAGGTAGCCATGGCAAAAATGCCCGAGCTGTCTCCAGTCAACGCACAATGCAACGGCAAACGAGTTCCTTGGATGAAGAGGGAGGTTAGTGACGAATCTCTTGATCAGCAGCGTGACTCAGTCGATGATAGCTCATCAACCTCAGGAGTTACCAAGCCGCAAGGACACCCAGCTTCACTCTCTACAAGCGCTCTGCTTTTTGACGCTATCAAGGCTCGACGAAAGCAGAGCGTCAAGCGCGCAGATTCAAGCGACTGCGGTAGCGGCGGCTCCACGGCTATTAACGCAGTGAAAACCAGCAAGCCGATGGACTTGATGGCTGCCATTCGAGCTCGAAAACGCGCTCAATCCAACGCAAGTGCAGAGGATTCGGTTGCGTCAACAACTATCGTGAACTCACCGAATGCTAGCACTGGCGACGCTGCGAAGTCTGCGTAAGGCCGTTAGATATTTTGCCCAAGACCTCCATGGATAGTAAACACACCGGCAGCGCTCCAAAGGCTAGAGCGCTAGCAGAATCATAATCAAGTTGTTCTTCTCTCACTCAGTGTCACTTCACAGGTTTATTTCATCTCCTGAATGTACACTTCAACACGTAGCGATCAAGCGCAGCCGCTTCCCACCGCGACAAGCCACTTGCCTCGCTGATTCGTCTCCAGCCTTTCATCGCTACATCCGTCGCCATCATCAGCTACAATTGCCTCCGGGTGCTATTCACTATTGCGCTCTGGGCTACTCCCGAGCGATACATGACGCAACGACGACGCTGGGATCTAATGCAGATACTGTAGTTCTTCATTCCCTCACTGCACGATAAAGCACATGTCCACCGGCTTGGGCGAACGCTTGAGCAGTTCCATAGTCTCTCCAAGTCGAAGGTTGCGAGTCGACTGGTTGTTGAACGATACGAGCCAGTCACCCGGACGAAGCTGCGTCAGGCCAGGCGAATAGCCCGAGCCCGTGAGGCGAGACACCACGATCTGGCCGTTCTTGCGCTTGAACGTGATGCCCAGCGGTCCATCGCTCCAGCGCACCCAAAGCTCTGGTAGAGGCAACTGAGGCGCTTGTGCTCCAACGTCCAACGCGTCGTCTCCGTACGAAGGCTGCGGTTTACGACGCACCACGAGCCCCGAGTCGTCGATGTCCGAGTACGTACTCACCATCGTGGCAGCGCCGTTCTGGAGCATGTTCCGCTCTCGCTCCGACTCAATGTACTGGCGTCGAAGCTCCTGCAGTCGGCTGGGCTGGCCTAGAAGACTAGGGGTTTCTTCAGCAGGGGCCAGCGCGGAGTCAGAATACACAGGCGGGGGCGGCAGGGGGTCATCGCTGTGGGCTTCGAACGGAGGCGGGCGTTCGACGTGACCGCCACCTTCACCGTAATAACCGCCGTCTTCATCGTCGGGAATGCCCGGGAGATTGCTGCGAGCAGAGGCAGGGGCCACTGTGATCGGGTCCTTTGCTCGTCCAGAGGCCGTGAATACGTCCATATACGACGGAGGAGGAGGCAGTCCTGTGAGAGACGGGCTCTCATCCCGAGCCTCAGGCGGAAAACTATCTTCCTCTGAATAGTCTTCGATTCCGAGGCCTGCAGGAGGAGGGGCCGCGGGGGACACGCCACCGGGGAACGGAGGAGGCGGCAGGTCGGTGTAGCCGGGTAACCCATTGTCGCCGTCATCGTTCTGAGAGTTGTTGAACTGCTTCGGATGAGACGCGTTTGATCGAGGCGAATCCAGGTAGTCGTAGCTGTGCATGCTGGTGCCGTCGTCTGATGCTGCATAGTTCTCAAATTCGTGCGAGTGGCCACTTGAAAGCTGCCTCACAGATCCTCCGCGGCTTTTGCTTCTTGGACTGTACCCTCCGCTGCTTACTCGGCCTAGCGGTGGACGTCCTGCTGCTGCAGCAGCGGCCGCCGCTTCCTCCTCGCGCAATTTCCTGAACGACGGCACTGCAGAAGACGACGGTACGGGTGCTGGGGCTGGTGTAGGTAGCCCAGCAGGTCTGTCGCGTGAGTGAGAGCGATGGCCGTGACCTGGACTGCGTCCGCGCCGCTGGAAGACGAGCACTACCGGCTTCTGCACCGTCTTTAATAGTTCAAAAGCTCCAGCAATACCCAACGAGTCGACATCCACCCCTGCAATACGCACGAAAATGTCGCCGGGCGTCACTGTGTCGTTGACATTGGGGGCGCCAGCACCTGTAAGTCGCGCCACAACCACGCGGCCCTTGCTGGACGTGCGGATCTGAATACCCAACGGGCCGTCACGCCACATAATCGTGTACTGCCTGGGGTCCAGCGCTACGCCGTCATCCGCTCCTCTGTAGCTCGGAGGGAGTTCACTGAAGCTGTTGCCAGTCGACGGCGGCTGTCTCGCCCCTCCTCTGTGGAACCTCAAATACACCGGCTTGGCCGCGCGCATCATGAGCGTCACCGTACTCTTGAACCCGATCTCTTCCGTGCGTAACCCGTTGATGCTCACCAGTATATCCCCCGCCTCAATCTGAGCCACACTGGGGGTGACCCCCGTCCCGGTCACGGACTTGACCGCCGGGAGTCCATTGCGCTGCTTAAGTTCGCACCCGAGCGGTCCTTCACTCCACACGACATCGTACTCCACATCTGTCGGCTCCTCCGCGGGCGCTGGGTTCGAGAAGGTCGGGGACGACTCCCCCCACGCAGCCCCTCGGTTGCTCCTCATGTCCACAGTCGCCGTAGAGTTCACCGGAGAGCCACAGAAGGCCGACGTGGCGTCACTACTATGAACCGAGCCTGAATTGGGCAATCCCCACTTAGTAGTCGCTGCGGACGCCTCGGACGCCAAGTCACTCAGTTTTAGCGGCCGGAAGTCCAATTTGATGGGGAATTCCGGGTTCTTGAGCTTCTCGATCACCTCACTAAAGGGCGTAGCAGACACACTGACCCCGTTAAGAGCCAGCAGCACGTCACCCGCCCGTGCGTACTGCAGCCCAGTAGCTGCCCCCTTCTTATTAACTCGTCGGATAACCGGCTGCCCATTGGCGTTGGCCTTGAATAAAAGTCCCAGAGGACCTCCGTCCCACGATATTTCGTACGTATCGTCGTCGTCGTCTTCATCGTCATCTTCGTCTTCCTCTCCCTCTCCTCCTCCTTCTTCTTTAACGTTGCTACCGGTTCGGTCGGTGTTGCCGGACCCGTCTAACTTGATATTCTCGGCCAGCGCGAGCGCCTGCAGCTTCTCGTAGACCGTCATGTTGGCCGACAGCTCGCTCGTGCCGCTGTGGTTGCTGCTGCGGCTCTGGTGCGACAGGAACGACATGTTCTCGCGCTCGTCCAGGCTGCGCATCTTCTCCATCTGCCGGTGCACGAAATCCTGCGGACTGAGCGACTCGTCCTCCTCCGAGGACGTGGACACGCCGCGCGCCGCGCGCGGGTCCGCCATGAGGTCTGGGAGGCTGGCGGAATCGGGAGTGGGCGTCTAAGTGGCCGAGCGTCGGACGGAAGGACGGCGCAGGCGAGATTGAGCGCGCGATGGGGAGTGCGCTGCCGAGAAGAGGCGGACCCCGTTATAGGTGATACCAAAGACGACATATAAGGGTTTGTATGGTACAGAATCTGTGAGAGCAAATAAACGGTGGGAATGAATATGAGAAAATGATGTAGGAGCATAGGTTGATGCAGGGATATACGGACGTTATATGGAAGTTTGTATGTGGATGAGAGGGTGTGGCGTTGTGATGGTATAGAGGGCCTCGCATTTTGAGTACGCCGAGTTTAACGGCGTTGTTGTTGCGGTCGCACAGCAAAATGCGGCGCTCACAATCCGCTGACCCCCTGTATCCGGTTCCTAATGCTCGTGTGGGCTGATTGCATACCGTACCCCTTGCTGCCG
>NW_009258144.1:0-66549 GCF_000149755.1 Phytophthora sojae | reverse complement strand
CAAGTCCCCACTGGAGACTCCCCAGTATCGTTGCCACGTTCATTACGTTCGCTCTCGAATGGCAGATGTCCTGCTATCCTGGAAAACAGCTTCCTCGTTTTGATGCATGAGACGGGATCTCCTCCACGGTCTCAGTGTCCGAATTCCTGCAAACGCCGAGCTCCCAGCTGCGTACATTGACAGCTCGTTGTCCAGAATGAGCGAAGCGATCACCACGGAGACGCCCGCGAAGCCCGTCGAGGTCCCGTACTCCGGCCAACCCGATGCTGCGGCCCAATCTGTCAAGCCGACCGAGCCGAAGGACCTCGAGAGCGAGGGCGGACTGACGACGGGCCACTGGGAAGTCGGCTTCTGGGACTGCTTCACGACGCTCATGCCCAACTGCTTCATGGTCACGTTCTGCTCGTGCGTCTCGATCGCGCAGATCTCGGCGCGCCTCGGGGTCGCGTCCTACTCGCAGGCGATCGCCGCCTGCCTGGCAGTCATCGTGGCCGAGTTTGCGCTCAGCGGCTTCGCGTCGGCCTTCAACCCGGCCAGCTACTTCATGGAGACCAGCAGCTACGGCATCATGCTCGGCTACCTGACGACCGACAGCGGCAGCTTCGGCGTCTTCCTCTACCGCGTCGCCACCATCTTCCTGCACCTCGTGCTCATCGTGTTCGTCATGCACCTGCGCACCAAGACGCGCGAGCGCTTCCAGATCCCCGGCACCCCGCAGCACGACTTCGCTGCCGCGTGCTGCTGCTCCTGCTGCGCGCTGGCCCAAATGGCGACCCACATCAAGAGCTACAACCCCGGAAGCTGCGAGTTCGGCCCCGTGGCCGACACGCTGCCCGCGTACACGGAGTAGACGCTGCCGTCTACTGTAGAGCGGACCGAGGCCAAGTCTAAGTCTAAGTCGTCGTAATACACTCTTCGGTTAGAGAAATTGAAGCTCGAAAAGCGTGGGTGTGTCGAAGTGAATATCTGACAGCCACCATATTCAAAGGCAGCTACGGTCGATGGTTGTAATTGCAAATGGTTTCAATTCAGAGAGAGATGAGGCCGACACAGGAACATTGGATGGCATGCACCGTTTTCTTAGACGGTGGTTGACCACTGCGCGCGCGCCTCATTCATTCGCGAATTCACTGTGTTGCGGTGAAGACCATCTCGACATGGACGAACACTACGTCAAGTCGGCGCGCTCAGGTGAACCCGAAGGCGCTCCGTACGCTGCGCATGTTGACACTCCGGCAGATACTTCGACTCCAAGCGCGCTGAGTCCGACCGGAACTTGGACCACCGGCCTGTTCGGCTGCTTCACTGACGTCGTCCCCAACTGCGCGATGGTAACGTTCTGTCCGTGCGTCTCGGTCGCCCAAGTCGCGTCCAAGCTCGAGGTCATGGAGAAGTTTTCTGCCAAGGTCAGGTTGACTCCATACTGGCTCGCGCTCGCGTCGTCGCTCGTCGTCGTCGTGGGGCAGTACGTGATGCTGGCGCTGTTTATCAACGAGGTGGCGGAGATCCTCACGAGCGACTCGGTGGTCTGGGGCTACATCAAGTACAAGTATCACCACTGGGGCGAGGACGACACGTGGTACATCTACCTCATTCTGGCAGGAGTCTGCTACGTGTTCATCTCGATCCACGTCTGGCAGCTCCGCGCGAAGGCACGTCGAGAGCTCCAGATCCGCGGCAACTGGGTCGAGGACTGCTGGTCGTCGCTGTGGTGTCCGTGCTGCGCGCTGGCCCAGACCGCCACCCAGGTCAAGAGCTATACGCCCGGCAGCTGCAGCTTTGGACCCCCACCAGCGGACACCTTGCCGCCGTATTCGCAGCACTAGGCCACTAGGCAGCAATCTCTCTAATGTTGCCTAGACACCCGACGTCATTACAAGAGCACCCGCCAGCTTAGCGATACAATATCACCTGGCGGTGCGAGTGCTTCCTCAAAGGCAACTATAAAGCTTTGAACCGCCCGTTTGGCGTTTGGCCATGAACCCATGCAAGTTGAAGTGGTTGAAGTGGTCATCCGATTTAAGAAACGACAGTGGATGTCCTTATCCTCTGACTTTTAGCAGCCTAAGCTCCTACGCTGGACGCGTGCTCGCGCAGCTCATTCCCAAACTCACAGTCAGCAAACACACACGAAGCCCCACCACCTCCGACACTGCGTCTTGGCCGACATGGACCAGGGTGCTCAGGTGTTCATTCCTACGCTCGCTGCTTTGGCTGCGTCATAGCAGCGCCGTGACTTTTTTCTTTGCTTCACGTTCTCGTCTTTGAGGACCAAGCGCAAATACCAGAAAGGAGGAAACTGTTTGTACGTCGTACAAGAACAAGATTGAAAGTGCAAGAAATTAAGTTTGCGTTCAATGCATTGGCCACGAGTCGCGCCGCAGTACATGCCGGCCCCGGTCCCCCAATTTCGTGAAATGAAGCAGCCACCGTTCGGTACGCTTGGCGAAGGCGCACAGCCAAAAGAAATTATATTAGTCATATTGGTGAGTTACTTCTTCTGGTGGTTGACGAAGCGCAGCCAAGAGACAGAAGTACGATGAAACCCAAGACGGAGCCGAAGTTCTCCCAGATCTCGCTGTGCTTCATCAAGAAGACATCCTCCATGTACTCCTTGACCGTCATATTCTCGGGAAGCGAGGGCGGCGCTCCCGCCATTACTCGGCACCCAATCTCCGATCCATCGCCATCACTGGGGCAGTCTCCGAATACGAGCGACGCAACCAAAGCCAGCGAGTACTTGTGCGGGGTAATGTGGTATAGCCACTTGTATCCCGTCGGGATGGCGCTTGCAGGCGGGTTGAAACCGAGGAACAGGAAGAAGATCATCTGCGAGAGCGTGCCGAAGATCGAAGCCACCTCCACCGCCGGCATCAGGTACGACATGAACTGGCCGAAGTACACTTGCAACAGCACGTGCATCGAGAGGTGCAGCCAGTAGGCGAAGAAGGTCTTGACGCCCGTGAAGCCGACCAACGGATAGTACAGCGCCACGAGCAGCAGTGTGCTGAAGAAGACGGGATCTCGACGACGGTGGAGCCCACGAAGTACCAGAGCGCACTGTAAATGCCAGTCGGTCTTCCGTTGCGATTGGGACGACGCTCGTGAACGCGATGAAGCCGATGAATCCAGTCGCGCAGAACAACATGCCCATGCTCGAGTTGATGCCGGCGTACTCCACGTTTGGCGCTTTAAGCGACCGAACGGTGACGAACCCGCCCATCACCTTGAAGCGCGATCGTTCGGCACCCATTTCAAATATTCGGCCGGCGGGCGTCTTTGGCCCATTGTGCCTTCACAATCGGATTTTCCTCGGAGCGCAAACACGGCAGGCAAGCGCAAGGGAGGCGGGTCGGCGGGCAAGCGACCCAGCAAGAAGACGCGCGTGCAGTTCGCGCCCCGCGTCCTTCCGGCGGAGCACCTCAAAATCACCGGAAGCTCATGCCCCTTATCCGCGCCGAGGGGACCCCCACGCTTAAGGTAGTGGCCGCTCATCTGCAGCCTACTCGCGACTACCGCACAGTGCAGAAGATCTACGAGAACTACACATAGGGCGAGCCATGGAGCAAGAGTGGGCCCGCCCCGAAGGCCAAGCACGAGCCCATCCGTGTCAACATACAGCTCCAAACGCCTCGATGCGCAGCGTGTATAGCGGTAGCTGGAATTGGAACATATAGTCCGGGCAGAACTTGGGGTTTTCACGCGAGTAGTCCGTCCGTTCAGGCGGCAGCGCAACCACCTTCTTGTAGATGGAGTAGAACGTAGGCTGCTTGATGTCGAGCCAGAGGGCGCACTGCGCCAGGGTCAGATTCGGCTTCTTGGCGAGCAGGATCTGGAGCTGCATGTTGACGCCAGGGCTGTGGAAATATAGATTGTTTATTGATTGGCGACTCAGATCTGAAACAACCAATTATTGCAATCTTGACAATCCCAAAAACAAAAGATTGCAATCTAAGTTCTCGCTTGTATTTCCTCTGCTAGGTTCATATTTTTACTCGTTTGGCGGCGCTATCGCCCTAAGATCTTTGCTTATTCGATTGCATACGTGTTAACCTTCAAAAGCCTTGGCAAAAAGCAATGTTGGGTCTTGTATTCATCATGTTGAGCGTGTACCCCGTTCGGGCACCCAATGTAATTTCCGCATTTCGAAGTAGCAGAAGACACAGAAAGGCTTTGATGAGTCTAGGATCGGTTCCATGGGCTTGGTGTTGTATATTGCTCTACCGGATCACTGGCAAAGGCTCAAAATCAGTAAAGGGACAATATGGGAACGGGATTGTCGATTGAGATCACGGAACAATCAATTATTGTGATTGACAATCTTGACAATAATACAATCGCAATCATATGTTCCACAGCCTTGTGTTGACACGGATGGGCTCGTGCTTGGCAAATGTCCTAGAAGCGGTAGTGAGCCGTTGCGAGTGTAGCCGCAGCAAACCCGCGCGGTATTTGCGTAGGCGGGCCCAGCGACGAGCATTCCAGCGAACGGACCCGTTGCCGCAACTGGGGCTTAGTTTTCTATCGCGGGGGTCTGGGGGTGCAACCCCCAGCATGTAAAGCTTGCGATGCACTTCTTACATGCAATAACGACTTCTTCGTGCAGTTCTATGATAATAGTGTTCCTAATCGAAGATGTGATGTCGGATCGGAAGCTGCACCGATCTGCACGTGAATCACGTGACGTGATGGCTTAGACCCAATTAATCAACAGCTTCACCAGATCCATTGGGAGAGCGGGGACGTCGGCCCCCTAAGCAACTCGACGGAGCAACGCGACTGAGATGCTCCACTACTAGTATAATATTAAAATATTAATATATCCTACTTATTTATTTATTAATCCCTGAAACTACTAGCGGTAGTTTTCCTCACACTCCTTGCTTATTGAAACTAAGAGAAAATTCCTGAGAGCGTCCTCCTCCTTGTGTGCACCGAAGCCATGAATTTCAAACCCCAACAGCAGACGCGATATAGGGACTCTGGTCTCGTTGAATAGCCCTGTACTGTGCGTGAACCTGAAATCAATGGCACGATACAGCTTTTGATTTCTGTCAAAAACCTGTCAAGTGCCAATAGTTTCCCATTTTTACCGAGTGCACCAAAAGCCCCGAAAGTGTGTTTTGGAAGCTACTTTCCAGTAAAGTGAGCGACTAAGGCAGCCACTTCGATCCAGCCACAGACTATAACGAGAGCCAAAAGTGCACTCGTCGCATCATCTACTAAACGGTCGGTCCAATCTTTTGGTTTCTTGACAATTTCGCTTGCGACGTGCTGTGCGCTCTTTAAGTCAGCTTTGGTCAGCTTACCTTCGGCAACGTAGCGAGTAGCCTTCTGGAGGTTCTTGGTCTCAGCCGGCGTGAACTTGGTCTTTGAAACGTCGCTAGCGACTTTCTGGAGGCTCTTGGCCTCAGCAGGCGTGAATTTGGTCTTGGAAATCTCGCTCGCAACTTTCTGACCCTTGGCCTTGAATAGTATTGCCTCATCGTAAGCTCAGGCTTGGAGAGCTTTGCTGCGATCTGACTGGAGGTAAGCTTCGTCTTGAAACCAAAGAATGACTTCAGTGCGTTAATTAACTTAAGTGATAACTCGCTCCGTTCCTCGTCCTCAGCGAATCCCCGTTCGCTTTTGAGGTTGCGAAACCTGCCTTCGTCCTGGTTGTCCTCGCCGCTGATATCAACGCGCATGCGGATGCTTTTCGCCTCAGCGCCCACGATGCAGGCGGTGAATATAGCCAGCGCGCATGTTGAGATGATGTTCTTGTTGGGACAAGTGCAGCAGTAGTGTAAGGAACCAGACAGTTTGGAAATGAGCTGCTGCACAGCTAGTGCACTGTACTACATGATTGAATCGCATCCCCATGCGATGTACGAATCACGAAGCAACAACAGCAGCTTCCCCGTGGACAGCAGCTACTGTACGCTCGCCATCATCGGCTGGAACGCGAGCAACGTGGCCGACAAAGATAATAGCATTCGCTGCGTGCTCCAAGGTCATGGGCCCAATTCAGGCCACCCCAAGTTTTGAATGTTTGCATTAATGGATCGCAAGCAAAAAAGGAATAAAACTGATGCTGTATTTCCATGATAACTCATCGATCTCATCGTGCACGTTATCCTGAACATTAAACTTTTTACCCTGTACTGGATGCGATTAAGGGCTCTGTTGAAGTGCACCGCTAAGTACCGTTCCGTACCTGAACCGTTGGCACGGTTCACCCTGAACCGTCCTGGAACGCTTCCTATTGGCTAATCTTCGGGATGGTCAACTTGGTTGGTTCGACTGTGCAGCAAGCGGTGATTGCACAAGCAGACACAAGAGGACAACAAGAAGGAGAAGAGGGGAGTAGAGTTGAGAAGGACAAGTAGGACAACTTTGGTAACTTTAATCAACTCACTTCGGCATTTGCCATCAACAACACAGGCGTTCCTCAATAGGTTAACAGCCGCAAGGACGCTCGCCGCAAGAACGCTCGACCAAGAACGCTCCGCTCAAGACATGACGACCAAGCGCGCCGAAGTCCTCCTGGGCAGTGGGAACTACTTCCACTGGGAGTACAACATGCGCATGACGCTGGCCCGGAAGGGGCTGCTTGGGCATGTGGAGGTTGTCAAGGCGGAGAATGAGATCACGGAGGCGTGACTCGTGAACGACGCGAAGGTGTTGGGCATCATCGCGCAGGGTATGGAGATCCAGCACCAGACGAAGATCCGTTCCGCGACGCGTGCCATGCAGGCGTGGAACACTCTGAGGGAGTACTACAACCGTACCACGCTGCACAACCGTGTCGCCATGACCAGGCGTCTGCACGAGTTCAAGATGGACTCTGGAACGTCGATGGCCAAGCATCTGGACGCGTTCGACGAACTGATCGTTGGGCTGCAGACGATGGGAGAACCGGTCGACGAGGCACAGCAGCTCGTGGTACTGCTGAGTAGCCTACCGTCGGAGTACGAGCTGATCGCGTCCATCCTGGAGAACGCCAAGGATGTCACGTTGAACAACGTGAAGGAGAAGCTATTGAAGGAGTTTGAACGGCTCGAGAAGAAGGATTCCACTACGGAGAAAGCGTTCCGCGCCAACGGGAACGCTGACCGGTTCAAGGGCGGTCGTGGAAACGGTCGCAAGGGGAACGGTCCGAAGAAGAACGGTGCCTTCAAGGACAAGTGCTTTCAGTGCGACCAGGTGGGCCACATGAAGCGGGACTGCCCGGGCAAGAACGGTAGCGCTGGGAACGACACCGTGTTCGCCGTGGGTGAGGAACGCCTCGCCGGGTGGCTGATCGATAGCGGGGCGTCATCCCACATGACCCCGCATCGTGATGACCTCTTTGAAATGGATGTAACGGTCACTGGCATGCAGGTGACTATCGCCGACGGAAAGCAGCTGCCGGTCGTCGGGCGAGGAACGGTCAAGCTGACCGGGATGGACGGGAAACACATCACAATGAAGGACGTGCTGTACATTCCGGGACTCGACAGACGGTTGCTGTCGGTAGGGAAGCTTGCGGAACGCGGTCTGAGCGTTGAGTTCCAGCCTTCCTCGTGTGTCATCTGGGGGAACACCAGCGCGGTCGCGATGGGCAAGAAGATTGGCAAGGCGTATGTGCTCGACTGCGAGCAGGTGTCGACACGGTTCGTGGAATACGCCGGGGCTGACAGTCAGTGGGAGCTTTGGCACGCTCGCATGGGCACCCGAGCGAGAACGGTATGGCCAAGACTCAGCGTGCTACGAACGGTTTGCCAACCGTGGGGCGTAGCATCAAGACCTTGTGCGGCGGATGCATGAAGGGGAAGCATACCGGGACATCGTTCCCGGCACGGTCGACGACGAAGACATCGCGTGTGTTGGAACTAGTCCACACGGATGTGATGGGGCCGATGAGAACGGTCTCCAAGGGTGGTGCGAAGTACGTGCTGACGTTCGTGGACGACTACTCAAGGTATGTCGTGGCGTACTTCATGAAGAAGAAGAGCGAAGTGACCGACAAGCTGAAAGAGTTCAAGGCGTTCTACGAGAACCAACGGGGAGAACGCTTGAAGTGCCTGCGCTCGGACAATGGAACGGAGTTCGTGAACAAGACGGTCACGGATCTCTGTCGCCGGAACGGTATCATGCATCAGCGAACGGCGTCCTACAGTCCGCAGCAGAACGGAGTTGCGGAACGCATGAACCGGACGATCATGGAGAAGGCACGCAGTATGTTACACTACAAGGGCGTGTCGACGGAATGGTGGGCGGAGGCTGTGAGCACGGCGGTGTACCTGATCAACCGTTCCACGAACACGGAACGCTCGGATGTGACGCCGTACGAGGTCAGCTTCAAGGTGAAGCCACGGATGGATCACCTGCGTGTGTTCGGCTCACCGGGGTGCGCTCACATTGACAATGCGAAGAGGACGAAGCTCGAGCCCAAGAGCTTTAGGTGCATGTTCCTCGGGTATGCGGAGAACGCGAAGGGGTACCGTGTATACAGCATGGATGCGTCCAAGGTCAAGGTGTCACGGTCGGTCAAGCTGGACGAGCGCGAGGTGGGCGGAATCTATGAAACGCACTCGCCGCAGCATGGAACGGCCATCCATGTGACCAAGGACGGAGATGTGCCAATCGTTCCTATCGAGGTGGAACGGCAACCGGTCGAGGACGAACCCATGGAAGCTGTTGAGGAACCCGTTCCAGACGTCGAGATGGATGAGGCTGAGCCAGAGCAGGAGGTACTGCGGCTGCCGGCACCGGAACGCCCAGCTGCCACTGGATTGGAGTTGACTGCGTACCGACCTCCACCTCAAGCGTTCCAGGACGACCACCTGGTGTTCCACCCCGAGCCGGAACGGACAAGAAGATCCCGTGAACCGGTGTTTCTCTTGGGGAACGGTGACGATGAAGATGGCGAGGAAGGCAAGTCGGAAGAAAGTGATGGGCCGCCGTCCCCGAAGCGACCCAGGATCGACGAGGACGGTCTCATTGCGGAGGCTGTACTGGCGTACGTGGCCAGGATCGACGATGGAACGGATGTCCCGGCAACGTATGCGCAGGCCATTGCTGGCGAAGATGCAGATGCCTGGCGGGATGTAATGGACACGGAGTTGCTCTCGCACGAACGGAACGGAACGTGGACGCTGGTACGACGTGGAACGCATACGCGTACGGTTGGTAGCCGGTGGGTGTTTGCCAAGAAGCGTGACGAGAACGGTCGCGTGATCCGGTACAATGCACGGTTGGTTGCGAAGGGTTTCAAGCAGAAGTACGGTGTCGACGTTTTCGAGACGTACTCCCCGGTCGCGAACATGAATTCGATCCGGGTCGTGCTGGCAGTGTGCGTGGCAGACGCATACGTGATGGAGCAGTTGGACGCGGACACAGCGTTCCTGAACAGTGAGCTGACGGACCGTGTGTACATGGAGGTGCCATTTGGTATTGAGAACGCTGCGAACTACGTGTGCCAGCTGAACAAGGCTATCTACGGTCTGAAGCAGGCGACCAATGCGTGGAACAAGACCATCCACCGCGTGTTCTTGGGGAACGGTTTCAAGAGCTGCGGGGCGGACCAGTGTGTCTACGTCAAGCGTTCCAGGAACGGCTTCATTTACGTGTGTCAGTACGTCGACGACATGATCATCGCTGCGAAGACGAGTGGTGAGGTTCATGAGGTGAAGAACGCATTGAAGAACGCGTTCAAGATGAAGGAGCTCGGCACGGCGAAGTTCATCTTGGGTATGGAGATTGATCACAACAAGAACGCTCGGACGCTCATGATCAAGCAGACGAGGTACATTGACGACGTGGCGGAACGGTTCGGCCAGCGGAACGCTAAGCCTGTGGACAACCCGTGCACGTCGGGCCTGAAGCTGACTAAGACGCAGTCGCCCGGAACGGATGAAGAGCGTACTGAGATGAAGTCACGGCCGTACCGTTCCCTGATCGGATGTCTGCTGTACATCACGACATGCACCAGACCGGACATCGCGTACGTGGTGACCCAGTTGTCGCGATTCCTGGAGAACCCCGGTCTGCAGCATTGGCGAGCTGCCATTCGCGTGCTACGCTACTTGAAGACAACCCGGGAGTACGGTATCGTGTACCAAGGTGGCGACGACAGCATCACGGTTGAAGCGTTCACGGACGCCGATTGGGGAAGCAACATTGACGACAGGCGTTCCGTGTCGGGAGTCATGGTGATGATCGGGAACGCTCCCGTAGTGTTCAAGTCCAAGTTCCAGAGAACGGTTGCGCTCAGCTCTGCGGAAGCTGAGTACATGGCACTGAGCCTGTGCGTGCAGGAGGTACTCTGGACGCGTGCGATGCTGAAGGACATGGGCAAGGAACAAGTGGACGCGACGCAGCTTTGGGAAGACAACCAAGGAGCGATCGCGCTGGCCCAGAACGCTGGGTACCATGCTAGGACGAAGCATGTGGACATTCGACACCACTTCATCCGCGAGAACGTGGAACGCGGAACGGTCAAGGTGGTCTACGTCGAGACGAAGCAGCAACTGGCGGACATGCTGACGAAGGAGCTCGGGACGAAGACGCTCAAGCACTTGCGGGACGCTAGCGGCATCAGGGAGAAGGTCACCGTACCGTAGCGGTGAGTGGGAGTGTTGAAGTGTACCGCTAAGTACGGTTCCGTTCCGTACCTGAACCGTCCTGGAATGCTTCCTATTGGCTAATCTTCGGGATGGTCAACTTGGTTGGTTCGACTGTGCAGAAAGCGGTGATTGCCCAAGCAGACACAAGAGGACAACAAGAAGGAGAAGAGGGGAGTAGAGTTGAGAAGGACAAGTAGGACAACTTTGGTAACTTTAATCAACTCACTTCGGCATTTGCCATCAACAACACAGGCGTTCCTCAATAGGCTCTAAACCAACGAGCAAATCCTTCCCGGTGATCATATCTCGCAGCCCAACTCTAAGTTAAAGTTAAGCTAATCAACCGCCACTACCAAGCACAACGCAGAGCAAGAACGGAGCGGTTGCCACTGCAAGAATAAATCGGTTGTCGCTGCAAGAAAACAAACGGATAAGGTCCCCGATAGAATGGCGCAATCTCCTTGCATAATAGTAAGTACCGATTTCGGCGGGGACGTTTTCTTTCGCTCCCTTCGTCGTGGCCTCGCGCGTTAAACCAAGCTCGAATTTCAGAGCACGGCGTATAGTAGCAGTAGAAAATTTCTACTAGAAATGTTTAGGAAACAGACTTTAAAGCTGCTTGCAGCTCCTCGATATAAAAACAGGGATGTTCTTCAATATTGTAGACGTAGTTTAGTACGATAGATCGCCAACGCATGTCAATCATCGACTAGAAAGCAATCAGACAAAGCGAGCGAGTTAGAATTAGAATGTCAGGGCCGTAGTATTGTCGGATTTACTCCAGCCATTCAACGAAAGTGAGCATAACGTTAACTCGTTGTCTTAGCAGCTATTTTATCTAAAATCGACGAGTTAGCCTCCTAACTCAATGATGGGCTAATCACCGTGATTTACTAAAACAACGAATTACGTCGTTGTTTAGACAGAAAGCATGCAAGGCGACTAGGGCTTCGCGAAGGCTGGGATAGGATTGGTTAACTCACCTTTGATCGCCATTGATAAACTCAATCCGCACGCTCCACGGGCATCTCCTACGCCTGCTTCGCAGCCGCAGAATCTGCCCGACGCCACTATGGTCTCGACGTACAACCGATTTCAGAGCAAAATCAATGACGAATCTAACTCGACGAATTTGAAAATGAACTGGACCAGCCTCCATCATTCTTGAGAAGTCTAAAACACTTGGTCAATAGACATCACTTACTGTAAATTGACCTAAAGACGTTACCGGTTCATCACCGGTGTCGATTGGAAGGGGGGACATCGCCCGAATTAATCCTGTTTGGGCTGGTCTATCAGCACTTCGTCGCTTCCTATCCCAGTATAATACTAGCTGAGCACCTCGTTCACTGCGCTTCCTCGCTGCTAATTTGGGGCGACACTAAATATTGTGCTCTACACAAAATTTCGCGATGCCCCCCCCGAGCCGATCGAAACCTTTTCGTGCAAGAAAGCTTAACAGCCTGATACGATGAGAAATCATTTAATTTGTCGTCAAACTTCATTTAGTTGACCTGTAGTGCTAGGAGTAAGCGAGTGTATCGAGATTGTGTATCAACACTTCACACGCATGCCTCATGCGCAGACCTCTACCAATACGGGAATTTCCGAATTTTTCCTATATCCTGGCGATCACTGACAGAATATGGGAGAAATTTTGAAGGTTTTACATCGTTTGAAGTGCTTTCTTGGAGTGTTGATAGTCTGTTCGATTTGCTTTATCTGTAACTGTTGTGTACTTTGACGTAGCTGCTTTGTATAGCAAGCTGCATCAATTGCTTGGTCGGTTTTGCGGTCCTCCGCTGTCTAATCTTCTGCTGATCTATTTTGATAACATGACATTTTCCTTTAGTGCACTACTACACCGTTGCCGAGCCCTGGAACTCTCGGTTAATCTTACCTCCGCGCAAAAGTACGCTGAAAATAGTTGTACTTTTGAAAACGAATAACGGTAGGCAATTGGGTAGCAACAGGACAACAGGAATAATGTTAATTTCTCAGCGCTTTAGCAACACTTGCATTAGCAATCCTTTCGTGGCCAGTAGGTCCCCGAGTTGACGTGTATTGCGCCTTTTAGTCTTTGTGCCGCTTTTTGTTTAAGATTGAGGCTCTGTACTTGCAAGAGGTTGGATCAGTGCTTATTTTATTAATGTCTTAGGGAAACCTGACGAGATACCCCTTCGAAAACTATTTCATGAGACGCCCTTCACGGCTAGCACAAACCATATGCCCCTCATTTAAAATTCGCCTCATAGGAATGACATTCAAAGTACCACTGAAAGTGGTGAGAACGTTGGCAGCATACTTCGGTATTTCCTGCACAAGAGGAGAAAGCCACGTTCCCAAAACTGGAGCCCAGTCATGGTTCGCGCTCAGCTGCATCAAGTTCAGCGACCCGCTCATGCTGGAGAGCCCCATGGCTATGATTAGGATATACTGTCCGATAAGCGGTTTTCACCCCGGGGTCCGAGGAACCTTCGGTTCTGAGGGACCAGCGGTTTTTGCTCCGCCACATCGCACAGAGTAGTTATAGATAGGTAGTCGTTCTTGATCGTCTCGGCCGGCCAGTCGCGCTTTCACCTGCTCGGACACCTGCTTCCCACGCGATGGCCAACTTTTTTCTTAACGTTAAGTGCGGCAGACACAGTATGGCCCGATTTCTTTAGGGCTTGCAATCCTTCATTGACTATGGAACGAGCTGCACATCTAACGTCTAAAGAACGACGTAAGTACCTTAACGAAAACCCTGATTTTGCTGCCAGGCATTTTAACAGAAGGTTTAAAGCTTTTTTCGACCACGTACTTCGCGGCCCAAGCCAACCTCTGGGTGAAATTATTGATTTCTTTTGGCGAGTTGAGTTTCAGCAAAGAGGCTCACCTCATATTCATGCACTATTGTGGATAAAAGATGCCCTTGATGTCCTTGACAAGTATATTTCTGTATTGATAAAGTCGCTCGATGACCTAGATTCGTGCCAGTGCTCCGTCTGTAAGTCATCACGGTCTGCAAGCATTGATATTTTGGCAATGCGACCGCCATGTGGCAATTCAGATGAATGGGCATGCGATATCTCCCGATTAGCTCGCCGAGTGCAGCCATGTGCTACAGTGGATCTTCTTGTCGAAAGAAAGCCGACGAATGTAGATTTGGCTTTCCCAAAACTCTTCATCCTCGCACTGAAGTTGAGGTAAGAACTGCACCTGACGGTACCCCGTCATTAAAAGTACTATTAAATAGAGACTCACCCTCGGTAAACAATTTTTCGCCAATAATTCTTTCGACTTGGCGCGCAAACATGGATATTCAGATGATAGGAAACGCGTATGGCGCTGCCGAATATACTGCTGCTTACGTGAGCAAAGCCGAACCTGACACATTGCGCTTCCGAAGCACTGTCGCTGCAGCTGTTAAGCGATGTGACCCGAATCTCCCTTACTCCGCTATACAACAGCAGCAGAAGAAGAAAACAACGAAGAAGAAGCACGAGAAGAAGGAGGACGAGAAGGACGTCTCGGCTGTTACTGTGTCGACGGCCGAGAAGAAAGTCGCGCCTCCGACATCGAACCACGCGCTAGACGATGCTGATGATAAGTTGTTGTCGCTAGCGCTAGGAATCGCGGACGACGAAGAAGACGCAGGCCAGACTGAAGAGAATGAGATGGCTTCGAAGCAGAACGGGGACGTAGAAGAACAAGTCGAGGAGTCCAATCCTACTGCCCAGTCTTAAAAGAATAGCTAACGCCACATTGGCTGTTCGTGAGGTAAGTGCCCAAGAAGCTTACTTCATACTGCTTCGAGAATTAAAAATGTATGGTAAGTCTCGTAAAGTAAGCCGAGTGAAGGTTTTGCGTCATCACTTGCGATATTACCGAAGCCTTACGGAACTTGGGCATCGACAAACCGCCTCAACTCGATAATATTAAAATTGAATCATACGAAAAAGCCTACATGGCGCGTCCTCAGGAAGAACCGTTTAAGTCGATGTCATATGCTAGCTTTGTAGAGCACTATGAGGTAGTTGAAAGCGCAACCTCAACAGCGAAGTATTGGAAGCGAATCGATAATCTAGGTTCTTCGTATGTCGCCATGGATGGCACCAGACACATCAAACCCTAACTTTTGTTTTGCTGAGTTGTTTTTACACGTTCCTTGGAGACACTTAAGCGACTTACCGATTACTGACGATGACTGTATTAGTCGGTTCTACGACGAACAAAATAAAAACCTCGACAATGAACTCCGAACTGAAGTGAATTTAAAGGTAACGAGGCACTGTCAATTAAATCTTCTGAAGAATTCTCGCGAGAACCAATGCTGCACTAATCTGCCCCCGTCCGAGAATGTTTTCATCGAAGAACCTGATGAGCACCTCAATGAGCATGAGATGGAAATCGAGATAGATAAAAAACTTATTGCAGACCTTCATACTCAATGGAAGCCAAAGCACAACTACTCTAACGAAGACATTAATAGAGCACGCGAATTTATGACAAAATATGTGCGGCCATGGGCAAAAAATCAGCGAGAAGCATTTCATTTCAATTTACAGCAATCCCCCGATCACAAACAAAGATTTTCCAAACCTTACGTCGCAATGACCACGCAAAAAAACGGCCCAGCTAAGCTATTGTCTCTACAGCAGCGCTTCAGGGATATACACCTGGTAATAATTGACGAATTTAGCGTAATATCATGTGGAATGCTATATTGGATAGACCAAAGAATGCGAGAGATATGGCCTGATCAGCGCGAGGTCCGATTTGGTGGAAGAGATGCCATTTTCACGGGAGACAGTGCCCAGTTGGACCCTGTAACCCCTTACAGTCTAGCGACATCCACAGATAGAATACGTGACAATATCCAGCGCAAAGGACGCGGAATTTGGGAGGAAATTAAATGCGTATGCTCGTTAAGCAGTCAACATAGAGGGAAGGATGACCCGGAATGGTTTGAAGCGATACGAAGATTGCGAGAAAAAGTACCAACACAGCAGGACATTGACTCGAATCTTCAAAACCAACGCAATGCCTGAGTGGGTGCATGCTGCGAAGCACATTGCATACCTTAACGCAGATGTTGATAGTGCTAATGACGTAAATCTGCAGAATGCTTCTTCTCCAATTGTGCACATAAAGTCCGTGCACAATGTGAAGCAAAAACGCTTGATCGCAAATAGAGAAGTACCTCAAGGCACAGTTAAAGCTCTTTTAGATCAGGCACAAGAAAAGATCCCAAGGAGAGACCGAGTTGTACCAATCCAACTCAATTTAGCAATTGGTGCTCCTGTCACACTAACATTTAATGCTGAGCAAACAGCAGGGCTATGCAATGGAACGAACGCTACTGTGTACGACATGATCTTTGTGTCTGGATCAGAACTTCCTATCGTTTTGGTTGAAATAGTTGATGAATACTTTGGTCCATCCTTTTTACCAAACGTACCTAACATTATCCCCATCATTTCAAAGGACACGAGCTGGGGAAGTACAAGGAGTGACTTTAAAGTCGTTCGCTGTGGCATTCCGTTAAGGCTTGCCTACGCTATGACGATTCATAAGGTTCAAGGGGTTACATGCTCAAAAGTCGTATTTCATTCCAATTCACTGCCAAATGCATCCTATGCTTGCCTTGCTCTTTCCCGCGTTAGAAAAAGAGAATATATAGTTCTTACGCATCGTTTGAGTTTGGAAAAGCTCACAGCGTCCCCAGAGAGTCGATCATCGTTTGACACTGAAAGGGATCGCATCATTCATCTTGTTAACCAAACTACACTTCATGCAAATATTTTTCTAAAGGAAATGAAGACGATAGCACTTTTCCACAATCTCGATATGTCGCCAAGATAATAAAAAGAAAGCATGTTGGCGAGGCGTCCAAGTCGACCCAAGTTCACATTGGGTACAAGCACCGCGAAAACAAAACCTGGCAAGGCAAGCCTCATGGTTGGATTCGGCTTGGAGTCTCAGTCTCGAAGGTCGGCCGTCAATATGGGCTGCGAGCGAGTATTGACGTGGCTCGGAGGCGACCTCGATCAGCCACGTCCAGAAGCAGCAGCGGCACAGTAGTCATCGCTTGGCGGATACTACTACGAATTGCAAGGGGATCTGGCGGTGGGTGTTGTCGCGGTTCTCTTCCTCGATGTGCGTGTCTACGAGCACCCACGGAGCAGGCCAGTTGACTTGGCGCGCCCGAAGACGGTCCGTGAAGGCGTGTCGACAACACAAGGTGGTGACAAGGTTGTGGCGGGCGGTGACGGCTGTGCATGGTTCGCCATCGCTCACGGCTCCACGGAGTAGCTAGCGTCTTGCAGCCAATGCAAGCCTCAACGAAGCTAGCAATTTCGCGCAGCAACGTTTCCGAAGCTAAAACAGGGTCGCTTGTTTATCAAAACAGAGTATCCATTAAGCTAAAACAATGCAGTTTTACGCCAAATCCACTTTCCAGAGTCCACAGCCCATATATACCCTATTTGGAAGGGCCTCCTAAAAGACGGGCCTCAGTTTAATGGCTTTCGCACCCTTTGCTGGAGGCTAAACCCCTGAACTTCTATGAATAATCACTCGGAACCGTCGGACAGTGAGCCTGAAAGGATCTTATACAGAGGTAAAATGCAGCATTTTTGCCACTGGGAGAGGCAACCATTAAACCTTTCCCTAGCCTGATCCATAAAATCATCGAAAGAAAGTAAATCAGAGCGATAAAACAGAGCGATTTCAATTTTTTTTTTTTTGGGGGGGGGGGGGGGGGCTTCGCCCCAACAAACTAATCTAAAAGATTCAAGTGACCGGGCTCAGTACCCCAGAACAACTGGCTTTGCTGGCGGCATGGGCCGTGGTCACGTGGCATTTCCACTGCCATTCCCCAACTTGCCTCGTGCACACCAAGTCTCGCTATCGACTCCAGCTATGCAGCTCATCAACATTGTCGCTGTTACAGTTATCGCCACCACGCTGTGCTTCGCTCCGGCCAATGCCTCGGCTAACGTTGACGCCCAGAAGGACCCGCCAACCGCGCGCAAGCTTTACTACCCAACTCCAAGTCCTGCCGCGAATGGCGCGATGAAGAACACACCTACCGTTCGCAAACTCTACTACCCGACTCCGAGCCCAGTCGCCAATGGTGTCCAGAAGGACACGCCTACCGCGCGCAAACTTTAGTAGCACTGTCGGCAGCAGCCGTGATGTACTCCACGAAGCGCCGGACTGCAAGCCCCGTTGTCTAGACCGGGAGCTTTTAAGGGTGAGGCTTTGCATGTATCCCGAGTACAGTACAAACCGAAGATGTCCAGCAAGTAATACGAAGCACGACCTCTATAAGTTTCCATCGATGCGAACAAGCTGCTTGGATAAACCCACGTAATTACACCTAGCTCGGATCGCTTGGAAAGCGATACGATATCACCTGACATCCGCTTCCTCAGAAGCAGGCGAAAACTTCTCCGCCGTTGCGTTTGGCCATGAGCGGGTGCACACCCATGTTGAAGTGATATAAGAAATGACAGTTGATATCATCAATGATCTCTTTATAAAGTGATATTGACCTACCGATCGATTTAACGGGATATGAGAAGATAGAGTGGCGACATACACTTTTGGCGGCGGAAACTTCAACATCAACGGATTTTCACACAAACGGCATGTACCCAGCGAGTGGATGCAGCACGCCCCAAACTTCGCGCCGCACATTCCCAAACTCGCAGCTTACAACACACACGAAGCCCCGCCACCACCCCCTCTACCCCTGCGCCATGGCCGACACGGACCAAGCCTACGCTATCCAGATCGACGACCCCAAGGGGGCCGCGGCCGGCATCACCACCGGCAAGTGGGGAGTCGGCTTCTGCGGCTGCTTCACCGACCTAGTGCCCAACTGCCTCATGGTGACCTTCTGCCCGTGCGTCTCGCTGGCCCAAGTGCTCTCGCGTCTGGGCATGATGAACTTCACCACGGCGCTCCTCATGTCGCTGCTGCTGGGCGCGCTCGCCGCCTTCACCGGCGGCATCGGCTACATCGTGTTCGCCATTTGGATCTGGAGCGCGCGCTCCAAGACGCGCGAGCGCTTTCAGATCCCCGGAGGGTCCTGCGAAGACTACTGCGCCGCGTGCTGCTGCGGCTGCTGCGCGTTGGCGCAGATCGCCACGCACATCAAGAGCTACCAGGCCGGGAGCTGCAGCTTCGGGCCACAGGACACGCTGCCGGCGTACACGCGGACGTGAACTTGTCGCGAGCTGAAGGAAGCTGAGATAGCTGAAGGCGATACGAGCGTAGGCCAATGTGGCTCTCCCTTGTAGTGTGTTTTCGTTTGCATACTTCAATGGAAACATCCATGCATTTTTCAGCCTGTGGATCATCCACTGGATGTGCGTGGTCCTTCCTTGAATGCACTTAGGCGTGCAGTTCGATCGCAATGCTCGCAGTTCGCGGGCCATAGGCCATGGTTTCGTGTGATATCCTATCGATGGCGTGGTATTCAAGCTTCAGCTTTCGCAGAGACGTGGTGAAGCATTGCGCCTCGTGGTGCTTGCAAGCGGTACGTCCTGAGAGGGGGTCGTGTCAGCTCATCTTGGCGATATATTATGCGGAACAGGAGGCGTTTTACTGTCCGCTTCAACGACATCCACCATGTACCCTGAATGCTCCGTAGAGAAGCGCGTGTTCGACTCGACAGTCGACTCGTGGGCCGCAAATGCCATCGCTGCCTTCGGTCTCATTCCACGACTCGCAAGCTACTACCCGCACGGACGCTCCAAGAACTCAAGAGCTCAAGACCATGGCGGACGCGGACCAAGCCTACACCATCCAAGTGGAAGACCCCGAAGTCAAGGGCACCTCGGACATCGCGGTCGGCAAATGGGACGCCCCGTTCTGCGGCTGCTTCACGCACTTGGTGCCCAACTGCCTCATGGTCACCTTCTGCCCGTGCGTCTCTCTGTCCCAAGTGCTGTCGCGCCTTGGCATGATGAGTTTTGGCGTTGCCTTGGCCATCACGATCCTGCTGGGCTTGCTTGTGGCGTGCACTGGGGGCCTCGGGCATATCGTGTTCGCAATCTGGATCTGGACGGCACGTTCGAAAACGCGCGGCCGCTTCCAGATCCCCGGGAGCTGCTGTGAGGACTACCTGGCGTCCTGCTGCTGCGGGTGCTGCGCTCTGGCGCAGATCGCGACGCATGTCAAGAGCTACAAGCCCGGAAGCTGCGCGTTCGGACCGCAGGACACGCTGCCGGCGTACACTCGTGGCTAAACTGACGGCTGGAACAAGGTCATCGGCGTTCTCGACTTAAGTAATACCACGTATTTACATTTCATTGAGTTTATTCACTGTATCGTCGGCAGACAACCGAACCTTGTTCATACAGTAAGGTTATCCATCGGATATGGTGAATGCCGCGACTGTACTCAAACATGGTTGATTTTTGATCACAGCAAATGTTTGTCACGGTGTGGGGTAATCATGACCACGAGATCTACTCACCAGAAATGTATACACCAAGCCAGCCGTGCCAGCTTTTTGTGCAGGGTTGAAGGGGTACGGCGCTGTGTTTTATAATGCCGGGAAGCGATTGTTTCCCGCTTGCAGTAGCATTGATACCTTTGGGTGACATGCGGTGCACGTCGTCAGAAGTTGTTCGAAGGGAAGGTTCATTCTACAACTTGCAGCGAACTACCCACCAGAGATCGAAGACAAGCGCCACCATGGGAGGAGAAGAAATGCCGTACGCCATTCAAGTTGACCAAGACGCGGGGACTCAGCACGGATTGGGGATCACCGTCGGCAAGTGGGAGGTCGGCCTCTTCGGCTGCTGCACGCACATGGTGCCCAACTGTTGCATGGTCTTCTGTTGCCCGTGCGTCTCACTGGCACAGATCTCGGCGCGCCTGGGTAAGCTGAAATACGACATCGCACTCGTGCTGTTCGTGCTCCTGTTCTTCTGCACTGGTGGAACTGCCAGCCTTGTCGGTCTCATTTGGCTCTGGCAGACACGCGCTCAGACGCGCGAGCGTTTCCAGATTCCGGGGAGTTGCTGCGGAGACTTTTGTGCCTCGTGCTTCTGCGGCTGCTGCACGATGACCCAGATCGCGACGCACATCAAGAGCTACAAGCCCGGTAGCTGCAACTTCAGCGCCCAAAACACGCTACCGCCGTACGAACGTGCCTAACCCCCTCATGAAACACTGCAATCGGCAAAACGATCCGTTTTGTTTCTGAAGGAGTGGCATGACCGTTGTCCATTAGTTCTAATGCAATACATGCTTTACACTTGGACCGGGTAGTATTGACTTCTGTTTCGTTTGCACCTCGGCACGGGCCGTATCAACACAACCATTTGGCACTGCCGACGCGTACATCCAGATTCCACGAGGGTTCTTGCTGCTTGCTGCTGCAGGACGGTGGGCTCACCCGTAACCACACACCAACCAGAAAGCTGTCATTTCAGCGCTCAAAACATTCAACCTCGTTGAGTTGGGTGCCAACTGCTAGGAACTATCCGGGTGTTCAATTGCGAGTGTGCGTGTTTGATGCCTTGATTGCCTAGCTTCCTCAGTGGATGAGACCACCGTTTGGGCGGCAAATAACCTCCGTAACCGGGGCCATTGTACAAAAACTTACACAAGTCTTGAGTAGATTGATGAGTACCAAAAACAAACTCTAAACATTCACGAGCCGTTCGGAACCGTTCTGCGAATGTTTAGAGTTTGTTTTGGTACTCATCAATGTACTCATTTTGGATCAAAAACTTGTGCAAATTTGTACCGTCCTCCTTCCGCCCTACACATGATTACTCGCGTTACCAATGCAGGTGATTGCCCGCTTAAACGATCTCCGATGCAACACTTGGGAAGGCATCCAAACGTGCCATTTTGGCCCGGTTTGCCGCGAAAGGGTTAACCCTTACGTGCCATTTTGGATGCCTTCCCAAGTGTTGCATCGGAGATCGCGTTCAATCGAGCCAAAATGGCCCGTTTTGGTTTTGCTACCACTCTTCGACCCTCGCTGGACCACTGCGTTCAATTACAGCCAATCCCTGCACACACCTCATCGTTTCATTTTCAAAAATTACAAATATAGGCATCTGGTGACGTTGAACCATCAGAAGATTCCATACTCAAACGAAAATATGTGCAGATGTTCTCGCTCACAAGTTTGCATACTGAAATCCATACTCATACGGCCCTTGGGGCTCCCGTGAAGAATGCCGGGCACAACATTCTTAGAGGAGGAGGACAAGCAGTTGGTGCAAATTGCCCGTGAATATGCTGAGCGCGGAACAGGAAGAATCGCATGGAAGGACGTCGCGCAAAAGATGAAGCGTTGGGGCCAAACTCCTGCGGAGCTTGCCCAAAGAGTATCTTCGCTGAAGCGCACGTTTGGAACCGACTTGGCCAAGTTCCCGCGTTCGTTTTACACTCCTGTTCGAGCTACACGAGGCCGCCGAAGCGGACACACACTCCATATCCGCCAGCCTAGACGGAAAAACGATCTCCAGCATCAGCAAGAAAGCAACAAGAGCCATACTGGCCCACTTCGGCTCACCCAGACTACAACAGGTCAAGCGGACGCGCCAAAGCAGCAAGATGATCGCAGCTCTCGCGATTTAGCGTTAGATCAAGCACGAGGATCTTCACGCGGCGATTCACTCCACCATCTAGCGCCAGATACATCGTCGGTGACATCGGATTCAGGGTGTGGAGGAGTAACGTTGGTGGAGACAGGTGGTGATGTGGTTGGTTTTTGTCCTGGGGCTGAAGAGCGCCGTCAAAAGCGTTTGCGTTCGTTTATACCAGAGCACCTGACGACTACGGCTGCAACGCAAGCTGTGGTCTCAATGTTTAGCTGTATAGCTCGTCAAGAAGTCATCGATCCTTCGTGCGCGCCCCATTTGAATGCTGGTGAGCTACTGCCCAGTGGGATTGCAGCCTTTATTGCGGCAATACAACGGGTTAGAACTATTGGGGCTGGCGATGTGTTTATGGATATCGGCTCTGGTGTTGGCAATGTGATGGCTCAGTTTGTTCTTTCGACATCAGTTCGCGCGAGCATTGGTATTGAAGTCCGACGTGATTTGGTTGACCGTTGTAATGGGATACTGGTTGAGCATGTAGTGCAATGGCCAGGCCTACAAAACGTGGAGGTGTATGCTGAAGATGTGGAGCGAATTGAGCTGTCGATGATATACCCTTTCTCCAGCGCAACAATCGTCTTTGCCAACAACTCGCGCTTTGAGCCTTCTACCACAAATCATATCACAAGTGAGCTTGTATACATGACGGACGCGTGGATTGTTGCCTTCACAAGTGAGATTTGCCCACGGCACAGTCCCACGTGCACAAACAGCTTCTCGCTGGAAGCTGCAAACATCAGTCGAAGTGCTGGTGAGCTGGTCATCAAAACCAGCAACAGTTTATCTCTATACAGAAAAGACCGAGCTGTACGTGTTCTCAGCCTGAAAAGATAAGCATTCATCTTGATTTCATTATACATTTACAGACTGTTCATCTTGCGTTGATCTTGTTGGACCTGTTTCGGCTCGACGACGCTGAATGAACAAATTGGGCGTCTTCCTTTGGCTGAGAATAGGTTTTCGCGCAAGTAAAATTTGTGGTACTACTCCCAACAAGTCCAAGTGGGCTGTTGGCAGAAGTATGGCTTCGCAGCAGTTGTATGGACAATTTGACAGAGGCTCACGCCGTGGAGCGTACAGTGGTCGGTGACAACTGTTGGAAACCGATCTTCCCATCGACATACCACACAATGCCTTCTCCGCATCTTGTCTCCAAAAATCTGCTTCGAGTTGAGAGCAACGCACGATTTTTGAGGGCTGGACATGGTTGAAGGTTCCACGCCCCCACAATGCCACATAGCAGAAGCCTCCACTGCGGCCGCAACCCCAGACTCTCCTCGGGCGGAGTAGAACATTCTTCTGTCACTAGGTGCCTCCATCCATTTCCCTGAAATTTGCTCCTCCGCGAGCTCTGCAACAAATGAACGGTGCGGATCACGATCTCTCGTCACGTCAATAGTCAACTTTCTGGTCATGTAGGCATTGACTCTGGCAATATCCACAAAAGCCATCCCCAGCTTCTTATACCATTTCTTGAAAGTGTGACCGTCGGCCAAAGAGAACCGTTCACGTAGTTGGTCCAGCCTATCAACACCTTGCATATTGGTGTTGTACTCTGACACACGCAGTGGAGCAGGGAATGGCTGCAGTTGACTGCCGACTCTCCTTGTTAAGACCGTTTCCGAAGACTTGTCTGCGTTCGACACCATCTTCACCACCGCACTATCATACCACGCCACAGCAACCATCTCATGCGCCACTGAAAGAGCTTGGCGATACTGCCCGCGACGACACTCCTTCTTCTTCAAAACGACATGATGCGGAAAATGCAGGCTATTCCCGCGTATAGTCCCTCTGCCATAAAGGCCCTTCACTCGCAGAGCAGCCAAAAGTTGCACGGACATGTAGTAGTTGTCGGCATTTATCACGCGATTGGTATGATAAAGTGGCCTCACCACTTCCATAACCTGGCTTCGGACAGTTGATAACTCGTCCAGTTCTTGTCTTAGTGCTTCGATTGTCTCCTTAGATACAACGCCTTGCAGCCGATCGGATAAGTCGCTCGCACAGTGCACTCGAAAGTTGATGGCTATCCACGTAGTGGCACAACAAAGGGTGTAAACTCGAAAGTGGTATTTACCACCAGGCTTCATGGGGTTGAACATTATCAATCTCCGCCCGTACTTGGTTTTGGAGGCGACGCTCGCCTCATCCAGCGAGACATCTCTTCCGACCTCTACGTACTTCCCTTCTGTGATTTTCAGCATATTAAGAAGCGGGCGAATTCTCCTGACAGGGTCCACTGGCTGCGGTGGGGCCGGCGCAGTAGCAGTATTCTGAGATCGTCGCGAAGCTTGTTGAGAATTCGATGCCGAGGTGGGAACGGAAGAATTTTCAGTAGGTTGGGTTGAGCTACTCGTCGTCGTAGCATCTTCCGACAACAGCTCGTCAATATCAATAGCATCAGGATCGGCGCGAGTCTCAGCTGTATCCCCACTACTAGCCACCGCGGTACTTGAGCCGCTATCAGCACTCGCTGCACGAGCAGCTTTTGGCACGTGCCTGAAACAGAAATGCTGGCGCAACAGCTTGAAGCGGCTCAGTGCCATCACCTTATCCAGACCTGTGTGGTTGCCCCCCACGATGCAATCTTCTATTTGCCTTCCCCAATAATTGGCGTGTTCGCCCTTGACCACCAGTTTCATAAAGAAAAGAATTCCAAGGAAAGTCATCAATTCTTGTAGGGTGAACGGTTTGTTGGTGCTGAGCTTCTTCTCCAACTCATGCGCACGCATCGCCTTGTTCGTCTGGTGCAGAACTTCAACCCAGTAGTAGACAGGAATATAGGCAAAGAAACTCGACGATGCCGAATGTTCAAACAAATGGCGGAAATGAGGGCGAACTCTCGTCTTGACATTGCCATCCGGATGCTGGTATAAGTCTGAAGGACCATTGATCTGTGCAGTAGGATCGAACTTCATGTTGGTGATACTTTCGACTTCGGGCAATGAAGATGGAAGAATTACCTTTGGATCATATCGCTCGAAACTCTCCTCCACTTCTTCCAAATCGCTGTCGTCCTCAACAATACCAGATTCGGTGCTGTCTGGTTGACAAAGGGACTTCCAGGCCGGCTTAGACGGCGATGCCATCACATTTTTATAGTTCTCCATGCCACGCTGAACGACACTCATGCTTATCCACTTATCGGCCTTCTGGAACTGCCTGTCAACCCAATGAATCTGAAACAGCGCTTTCTTCTTATCAAACCTAGAGACTCGGCCAACAATGTAAGCACTTCCTGCATCTTCGAATATTCGGCCTGATAGCCAGGACTCTTTGGCAGGCGAGTACGCCACAAGCTTCTCGACAAACAGCTGAGGCATTGCTGCGGCAGTGGGCGAAGCTGAATCGCGCGTACTACTAGTCTCCGTCACGACAGGAGGGGCAACAGTAGCGTCCGATGTAGTATGGCCGATCATTGCACTACTGCCAACCGCACCGCCAGCTCCACTGGGCGTCGTACTCTCCATCGCTGATGCTAAGCTCCGCTGTCGCTTGCGAGGCTGCTTCTTTCGCGCTGGAGATGAAACCTTGCGTTTAGAAGGTGCCTTCTGCTGTTTGTGCTGTATAGTTGACCCACGTCCTGGCCGAGGCTCCGTCAGCGCTTGCGCTTCACTCGAACGATAATTCGACGATTGAATCCTTGCCAAAGCTTCATGCTGAGTCTGACCACGGCTATCACTCAGGACCTGCTGGAAGCGCGGTTCTTGTCTTGTGTCCGTTGCTTGAGTTCCTGCTCCAGCAAGGGGTGGAGGCTGTTCATCACCCGCTTGAACACGCTGCTAAATAAAACCCTCCATGCTTTACGATCCCTGCTGCCAGAAGAATCGTTATGGTGCGCAGCCTCTTCTTGTCACTGCGGCACGAAAGCCAACGCCGATCCATTCAGGCCATAATTTGAATACTCAGTTGAAGATAGTTTCCCATGTTTTGTTTCGATACTGAAATCAAGATGTGTGCACCGGTATCTAGCGGATGCATCTAAAATGAAGGATGTCTGAAGAAGGCCACCACGACGTCTGCGTCTACTCCAACGACTTTCAACTGCGCGAACAAATCGACTTCAGCTGATAGACCACGCGCCAGAAGCCCGCGCCCAGCTGATCAAGGGTATCGAGAACACCCGCAGTCCAAAGGTAAACAACTCAGCTACGTGGATGCTGGAGTATACCAGCCCTCTTGCTACCAGTAGAGCGGCAGACAGCATGGGCTTCATGAGTTTTGCTGCGAGGCTGCAGGTGGGTTTGGGAAGGAAGACGTGACGTTGCCGTCGGCTGTACACCCAGGACTGGTTTTCAGCACGAAGCTCGATGCAGCTCAGCGACGCAGACGGAGTTCCCGGTCCACATGCACGGCATGTACTGGTGCGCGCCAACATACAACCGACTCGATTGGGTTTTGGTACGCAGGCCTGAACTTGGTAGTTGACATGATCTTCATGGCGTCGCTGTGTCCAACCCAATGGTGCTCCCCGACGTTCCAGACTAATCAGTGGATCTCCGGCGTGGGGAAGTGGGCGCGGTGGCGAGCTCCGGTTATGCAAACGCTTTGACGGCGCACAGATGCGGGTGACGGTCAACATCTTCCTTCTGCTGCCCTTCGGAAGCCCACAAACATCGTCCACCGAATGCCCGAGCAGTGGACGCCTCCTTCGCGTCGCTGCAGCAAACAGGCCAGCCTATCTTTCACATAATTACAAATAACACCAAGCGCTGTTAGCCAATAGACGAATTGTTCGGTCAACTATTGGGTTTCAGCCAATCATTGCATCCTTCCAAAACGTGCCAATCTGGACCGTTCTATAGTTAGCCCCCTCAAGGGTGGGACAACCAAACGTGCCAGAATGGCCCGTTTTAGTTTTGCTACAATTGATCTAGTATACTATACAAATTCAAGTAATTCGCGAAAAGGTTTAAGCTCGAAACCAATCTCGAGCTTGGGGAGCTCTGATATACGGAAGCTGTACCATTCAGCAATTTGCCAGTCAACAAGCAGCTCCGAGCTTATCAGCACGCACAGCACTCAAAAGATGGCGGCCGCGGCACAGAACGACCAGCACTACGCCATCAAAGTCGCGGTCGATAGGAACGAAGGCCAATTCACAACCGGAGAATGGGAGGTCGGCCTCTGCGGCTGCTGCACCGACTGCGTGCCCAACTGCCTCATGACCTCGTTCTGTCCCTGCGTCAGCATGGCTCAAATCTCGGCTCGCCTGGGCATGATGGAGTACTGCTGTGCTCTGCTGGTCTACCTGGTGCTCTTGCCCGCCACCGGTGGCTGTGCAACTGCTGTGTGGCTCTGCATGGCGCGGAAGGAGACGCGCGAGAGATTCGAGATCCCCGGCGGTTGCTGTGGCGACTATTTGGCCTCCTTCTGCTGGGGCTGCTGCGCCATGGCACAACCTCAAGAGCTACAAGCCTGGAAGCTGCGACTTCGGCCCGCAAGACACACTCCCGGCCTACGCGCGCGGCTAACGCGACAGCAAGAGACCGAGAAGACATTTATCAACCGTAAGGTAGCTGCATTTACCTAAAAATAAACTCATACACATCCTTTTTTGCTTTGAAAGTCCAGCACGATCTTGGAGGGGTGTTGAAGCTAAAATTTTGCTATTCGAAGCGCCACGTATGATATGCATCCATGTACCCATTGTGCTCGATCGCTCGAGGCGGCACCACCGTCCTCTGACTCAAAGGCCTTGAGGCTTCATTCCACAATTCGGACGCCACTACAAGGACCAAGTCGAAGCGATTCCAGTGCACTATGGGTGGCGAGCAGGATGTTCCCTACGCCATCCACGTCGAGGACGAGCCGACCTCCAAGGACGACCAGGGCATAACGGTCGGCAAGTGGGAAGTCGGCTTCTGCGGCTGCTGCACGCACATGGTGCCCAACTGCCTCATGGTCACGTGCTGCCCGTGCATCTCGTTGGCCCAGATCTCGGCATGATGCAGTACGACCTCGCGCTCGTGCTCTTCATCCTGCTGTTCGTCCTCTCGGGTGGCGTGGGAGGCATTGTCGGCGCCATTTGGCTCTGCCAGGCGCGCACCCAGACGCGCGAGCGCTTCCAGATCCCCGGAAGTTGCTGCGGAGACTGCATGGTCTCGTTCTGCTGCGCCATGGCGCAACTCGCCACGCACATCAAGAGCTACAAGCCGGGTGACTGCTCTTTTGGACCTCAGGACACGCTGGCCGCCTACCAGCGCGCTTAGAGCCCAACAGATCCCGCCATACACAAGATAGAAAACTACTAGTAAACTCGAAACGAAACAATTCAACCGACTCCTAACTATCTGTAGCTGTTGTCAGCCATTTATCTCTTCAATAAGAACTTCTCTTTCGCTATTTGAAGGCTTGATGACAATTTTTCGATCCCAGGATGCGAAGTTGCTGCCTATTTCGATGCAACCAGCGCTCAAGCTAGCTTTATTCCAGCATTCTGCAAGCTTCCCGATAGCCCTGATCTATTGCGCAGCATGGAGGCGCCCTACGCGGTTCCAGTTGATGATGTCACCAAGCCCAATGCATCGCCGACGGAAGTAGCGGTGGCGATCCCGGTCGAAGACCCGAAGCCAGACAAGGACCCGTCCGGGATCATGCTCGGCAAATGGGAAGCGCAGTTCTGTGGCTGCTGCACGCACTGCGTCCCCAACTGTCTCATGGCGACGTGTTGCCCCTGCGTCTCGGTGGCGCAGATCACAGCTCGACTGGGGCTGACGACTTACACCTGCGTGTTGATCACTCTTGTGCTGTTGTTCTCGTTCACTTGTGGGATTGCACACGCGATCCTCTTTGTGTGGATCTGGCAGCTACGTCAACTCACCCGAGAGCGCTTCAAGATCCCTGGTGGCTGTTGCGAGGACTACTGCGCATCCTTTTGGTTCCCGTGCTGCACACTCGCGCAAATCGCTACGCACATCAAGAGCTATAAGCCCGGTACCTGCGACTTCGGCCCGCAAGACACTCTCCCCCCATACAAGCAAGCATAACGCTACACGAACGAGAAAACTTTCATATCAAGAAATCACGAACACCATTAACATGGGTTAGCCAGCAGGCCTAAGAGCATCTAAAGAGTTTGCCAAACATTTCTGTATGATCTTCTTCGTAGCGACGTGGCCTGCCTTAGGGACGCCGGCACATGAAGCCATTCATCTACTAGGCACGACTTTCGCTGTAAAACTTTCGGGAAAGCCGATTTGGGATTTCCAAGATGGATTCGCCTTCATCCACTGGTCGTAGTGCTTCCCCCTTGGAAGGGATTTTCTTGTCAATTCGATTGCTTGGCTTGCCGAGTTGCCAGATGGTGTAAATCTGATCGGGATTGATTTCCTTCTGAGCGAGCTTCTTCGCACCTTTATCCAGGTCTGCAGCGTTGGTTTTCCAGTACACGGTGGACTTTAGGCGGGCGTCTTTCATCCAGGTCTTCGCGCCGGTGCCAAGCATCCGCGATTCCCCTCTCTTCATCCTTCGTGTCCAGAATCTCGTTAACCGTCGCATCCACCCGAAGAAATCGGTCGTTGTTGGGCTTCACTTCGGTATCAGCTTGGGTCAATATTTTGGAATTTGCTTGCGTGGTCGACGCCGCGGCAGTATTGGTGCTAGCAATTAAGTTAAGAGCCATGATGAAGAAAGCACGCATACCAGTTGTCTATGTAACTCGTCAAGATCGGTGTGTAACTGAGTGTTGTTGGAGCAAAATGCGAACTGATAACATTCAGGCGGGCTTCACGGCACCTACCACCCGAGGAGTGCCAAATTTTATCGCAATGCCTGTTGTCCCACTTGGTAATCATTTGGCACATGATCAAGGCGCTTGCCTTTTTCTATAGTGGCTGCAGAAGTGTAACTAGAAGTGTAACTACATGTATTGTGCTTTGCAAACGTTTTGTCGTTTTGACTTTCGAGTTATAATAAATCAAGATCGATTTAATAAAGCGAGGTCAAAGAAAGGGACAGATCGATCTATTTAGGCCGGCTAATAACTCGATCTACGCCAATCCAAATCAGGGCTCGAGGTCGATCTGCTGGTTGATTTGAGTAGAACGAGGTCGATCTACGGTAAATCGATCCTTTTTGCGTTTTCAAAAGCGTAATTCGAGGTCGATCTAAGTAAATCGAGATCGTCCATGCTACCCCCTCCGATTTGTGCCCTGATTTGTGGACCGGCCTACCTCGATCTGGGTCATAAAACGGGGCGACATTTTATCTGCAAAGCACAATAGCTCGATGAATATACTTCGAAATGCACAATAAAGCTAATGCTTGCTGGTGACAAAAAACCTTGATCTGCATTGGGAGACTCTCCCTCCGAGCTGCCTTCGCGTTACTTTTGTGGATCGGAGAGTATTAAATACCCCCTTACCAACCGCAAACAAAGTTGAGGTTCCTTCGGAGCAGGCAACAGTGGCTCGTAATCTATCACTTAGTATTTGGTTTTGATTAGTTATCAAAATCTACTGAAAACCGCAAATTTCAGAGCCTTGTCGGGCCGGAGGCACGACTTTGTTTCTCGTTTATTTCACCCACTAAAAACGGCTCAATAGCGTGCACAGTTGTCGTGGTGTATAATATGCGTAGCGAAGTAGAATAACACCAAGCGTCGATTTACTACAACCAGGATAAAATGTGGAGCCCTACCGGTAGTCCACTTGTTGGACCCATGTCACGAGTAGGAACGGTGGAACGGTGGAGGACTGTACCGGGTACGGTCGGGGCCGTTGGCCTCGGTGCCCCGTCCCGTATGCGACGTTCTTGCGGGAGAACAACTGGGCGAACGGGAGCAGGGAGAGTAGTCATCGCAACTGGGCGCCGCCGTGTCAGAACTCAATCGGCACGAGCGGGCGAAGTGGTGGCTCCGCGGCCTGCTCAGCCGCCATGGAAGCTGCGGCGCATGCGGCGAACGCGCGCCTACGCGGGGATCAGGACGGAGGTCATGGGGCCGGCGTGGCTCGAGGCGAGCGTGTGAGGCGAGCCAAGGACGAGGGGGTGAAGGGAAGCCAAGGTGGAGATGCTGCGGTTGAAGTCGGTGGACGGACCGGCCGAGCTCGGCGAGAAGAGCAAGGGCGAGAAGAGCACGGAGTGAGCGCTCCGTGCCAGGTTAGTCAGGACAGTCGCGAATTTGCTTTGGGTCTAACAAGTCAGAACGCTTTGCATATTGAACCGTGTTTAGCTGCTTCTGCTTGTCCGTCTAATCCTCCTCAACCGTTCGTGCCTCGCTACCCACGGCGGCGACCGTGCCCGACCCGATTCGACTCGCGACACGTGGTGGAGAAGCAGGGTATTGTCGTCGCCGGAGAGGTCGTCTGTGCTGGGGAGTGAGTGTTGGTGTTCGTCGTAGGAGAAGAACGGTGCGGAGATCTCGTGGAAGTCTGGTGCATAAGCTTTGGAACGGTCGGTTTATCGGAGTCAAGTTGGTGAAGATCCTGAAGAAGAGAGTCGAAGGCCACGCATTGGTCGCGTTGAAGGCCTGATTGAGTTGAGATTGGAGTTTGTGTTCCCCCCGAGTGAAGAAGGGCTGCGGAACGGTCGGTCCGTTTGGAGGAATCGGACTAAGGAGATAACGGTGAAGAAACGCTTCGAGTAGTTGACAAGGACGTTGTACGAGTGAAGATCCGCATGTTGGAGACGGTGATTGGTGAGCTGGAACGGTTTGGAGAGCTCTGTCGGTGCTGAAGAAGGACGACCAGCGAGGAGACGGCGGCGTGAAGAAGAAGACATGAGGAAGAGGTCGAGCGGACTGAATAGCATGAGCGGACGCTACGAAGAGGAGTATGCGAGCCGTACCTGGGCGGAGCCTGCTGAGCGTGATGTGGGCGACGGTGAAGGACGGTGGTTTGGGACTGGAGCGTATGTGGATGAAGGTGCTGTTGGTGAGGAAGGTTACTACGAGGACGACATGCTGGACATTGAGTACACGATGCTGAAGCTGATTCCGTTCTTCGACGCAGATACTGCGAGTACGGAGCGCGCGAGAGATTTCTGGTGGTGCTTTGAGACGGCTACGGAAGGATTTGGTGATCTGGTACGGCTGAGGATGTTTGCGGCACGGATGAACGGTTGGGTTGCTGAACGGTGGGGCCTGAATTTACGGTTCGGTGACTTCGAGACGCTGAAGCGACGGCTCTACAATCGCTTCATCCGTCTCACGGAGGAGGAGTTGCTGAAGCGGCTGTTCGATGCCAATCAGGAGCGTTGCAGCGGGGCTGCCGTAGCTTTGCGTCAGAGGAAGCTTAACAGACTCGCAGAGTCTCAGCTTAAGATCGCCCGTTCTAATACCAGAACGTACGAGTCCGTACACCCTACGGACTCCAAGAGTCAACCCTAGACTCTTCAGTATAAATCTCAAACTGAGTGTATTTCCCTTTATTGCGGCAAAGCCGCCTACGGTGTAAATGTATCCGGTTCACTATCTAGCATAGTGAACCCTAGTCATATACATAATCAGTGGCTCTGAAGCCATGTACTGATTCTCATACTGATTTAGGTTATACAGTGTGTACCCACTTCGTAACCCTTCGGGTAACTCTCGTGTAACCCCGTTACACCCTCCCCCACCAAACTGTGGACACGGGTGTTCACGCTTAACGGTCAACCACCGAGTCTTGTTCCGTCAAGCCTCGTTCTCGAACGAGTCAATCCACATCGCGTGGACTTCTCTGAGAACTTCTCGGCGCAACGCGCCCTCACATGACTTCAAGTCATAAAGCCTTTTGGTCTTTCGACCGCAGACAGCCTCTCGCGAGATCCGCCTCGGAGCCTCGCTACTCTCGTGCTGCTGCACTGCGTGCCTCCGCACCTCCGCGATCGCCAGTGCCCGCGCGCACACCCTCGACGCCTTCCAGGCTCTCGGTGTCCGAGTACTTCGCGGCGCAACGCCTGCAGCGCAGCTCGCAGCGCGCAAGCCCCAGCACTCCTCGAGCACCTACCCGTCAGATCATGGATCCTAGGGAACGCTTTGGTGAAGAGGGCGAGGTGGACGAGTCCATGGAGGGTTCTCCGAACCGAGGGGATGCTTCCCCACTCACGCGCCGCTCCCCGAGCCGCGGCAACGCTTCGCCCACACCGTCGACACGCCGTGAAGAAGGCTCGCTGGCCCCAGCTGGCTCTCCGAGCCGTCGCGATCAAGGGCTCCCAGCGCACACGTCTCCTGTGCGCTCGCCGAGCCGTCCACCTGCAGAGCGCGCTGCGCCGTCGAGGGAGGAGCCGCGACCACCGCTGCGAACTCCGAACCCGTTCCCTGAACGCTCTTCCGGCCTCTACGAGCTGCGCACGCTCACTGAGCCACGGTATTCGCCACCTCGTGGTGAGGGCGTGCCCCTGGGCCCGTCATCTCCAACCCTTTGGACGAAGCTCAGTCCGAGCAGGTTGCGGCGCAGATGGCTCCCACGCACTCCCAGCGCCCCGAGCTGCGGTCTCTGCTGAACACCAGCACTGCCGACTACGGCTTCCGGCCTCGCGACCCCGCGGAGGCTTGTCGCCAGGCGTTCCAGCAGTCTCTCGCGCTGCACACCATTGGGCCCGCGGCCTGTACTCCGGAGGAGCTCGCACTGCGTACGTCTCTGCGAGAGCGGCTCCTCACTCCACAGTCTACGACTGTCGCGGAGTATCGCGAGAGGCTGCGGCTGCAAGCCCAGCAGAAGTCCGTGCCCGCCATGCGGACGTACCCGGTGGTACTTAGCCCGGGGGAAGACTCAATTGAGTACGAAGCTCAGTTCGAGTCTTGAGCCGAGCACAGCCGAAAGCTCAGCTCCATGGACGCTCTCCGAGCTAGCTTCAGTGAAGTGGATGTTCGCATTAAACGCAAGCTCCGCTTCGATTTCGCGAAGGTCCGAGCCAAGCGCAGCCTCTCGGCACTCGCCCAGCCGCAGATCCAGTTTAGCGCTGCGCGCTTCGCTCCTTCGAGCACTCCAGCCGCTCCTTCCCGCGAGGGAGTGAGCGCTGTGGCTCAGGGTCAGCCTCGGAGCAATATGGCTGACCCAGCAGCTCCCCAGCTTATTGCCGGGAAGCGCGGGACGACCGGCGTGCCAGCCTTGGGCCCTCGGGGCGCTGGTGATCAAGCTGATCACAGCGTCCACGACGTCTGGGCAGTCCAGGCGGAGGGGTACCTCAAACTCCCATGAGTTCTCGGAGTGGGGGTACCCTCGCCATTTCACCAGATACTGGTTTTGACCCCGGCACCGCCGCTTCGCCAGGAGGCGCTCCACATGGTAATGCAGATTACCATGCTCATCGAGCAGCGCCGGTAGAGGACGCGCCAAGCCGCCTCGCGACGTTCGACGAGTTGCACGAGACTCGGCAACGAGCGGATCGCCTTCGGGACCACGTCCACGACATCGACGCGCGTCTGGCACGTTGTGTGACTGATCTCGACAGGCTCGCTGAGCAGTTGGAGTGGCTTGGGGTGCCTCGGGAGGTCTGGGACCGACTTGGGACCTTCGAGAACGACTTCGTTCGCCTGAACGGGTGGATGAACTACTTTCGCGACCGCGAAGAGCGCCACGCTCAAGAGTTCGCGGAGCTACAGCGGCACCAGGCTGTGCTCCAGGGCCAGCTCGAACTCCTGGCCCGCATGCAGGCCTCGCCTGCTGCGCCTCCTGCGCTTGTGGCTCCTGCAGTGCCCGCGGCACTCCCACCTGTGCCTGCGGTGTCCGCGTCGATGGTCGCGTCTTCGACGCCGGTGACTGCGTCCTCGACGACCGCAACCTCCGCGCCTGTGACCTCGTCACCCTCGGTGCCTCCATCTGCACCTGCATCGGGTCCTGGTACGGGTTGAGTAAGCCGACGTAGAAGACGGGGTGCGCCCGCATCTTCTTCGGAAGATTGAGCGTGTACGCAAGGCCCTTCTTGGCCACAACTTTGAAAGGTCCGATGAAGCTCGGGCGCAACTTCGTCTTGAAGACGGCTGATACTGCCTGTGTAGGTAGGGTTTTTGCATTAAGCAACACCAGGTCCCCGACCTTATAACTTTCAACATTGCCTCTACCCCTGGCATCTGCATGTTCCTTTTGCTTGTCTTGGCTCTCAGCCATTGCGTCACGCACATGTCGTAAGACACTCAGACGCGTCGACAAGAAAGCGTCAACCTGTTTACGAACAGTAGCCGGGCTGGCATCGGCTAGCCGATCAGCTAAATCGGCTTCTCCTCCCCCACCAAGCCCGAGGCCACCACGTGGCGGCGTCAGCGGGACGCGGGGATGAGACAAGCTGTTCACGTAGAACGGCGTGTAGCCTGTCGAGGCGTACACGGCGTTGTTCAACGCAAACTCAACGAGTGGCAGCATGGCGCTCCAGCGCTTCGGCGTCTCAGCGCAAATGCTACGGAGCACGTCCTCGACGACGCGATTCACGCGCTCTATCTGACCATCGGTCTGCGGATGGTCCGCCGTGGACATGTCCAGCTTGGTGCCAAGAACCGCAAAGACCGCGCTCCAGAAGTGGCCCGTGAAGCGGGGGTCTCGGTCCGAGACAATCGACTCCGGGAGTCCGTGTTGTCGAAACACTCGGTCCAAGAACAGCGTTGCTGTACCTATACCATCGATGGTGTCCGGCACAGCCGCAATGTGAGCCATCTTGCTCAGTCGGTCCACGAAGACCACGACTCCAGTGTTGCCTGTCGCGTCCGCCGGCAGGCCAAACACAGTCCATACTCATGGATTGCCAGCAGCCCGAAGTGACAGGCAAACTCGCCAACGGCGCTGCAGCATGAGGTGACGACTTCACTCGCTGACACGTCTCGCACGTGCGCACATAGGTCCTCGTCCACTTGTACATCTTCGGCCACCAGTAGTGGGTGCTCACCGAACTGTAGGTCTTCTCACGGCCAAGATGGCCTGCCAGCGTCGTGTCATGTGCCTCCTAGAGGATGCGATACTTCAGCTCCTCATCATGAGGGATGACCACGCGGGGCGTATCCTTGGGGCCGGTGTTGTAGAACAACAGGCCTCCATCGAGGGAATAACGGTGTAGCCGCGCGCGCAGCCGCGCTGACAATTCGATGTCCGAGTCTGGAAACTCCTTGCTCCCCAGAGCCTTCAGCAACGCGACACAAGTGTCGTCCTTGGCATAAGCGTTCGGATCAGATCCGGTAATGACGAAGTCACGGTCGTTACATGAGCCAGCTCATAATCCGGCCTGCGCGACAGCGCGTCCGCAAGGACATTCTGCCTACCAGGCTTGTACTTCACCTCGAAGTTGTACTCCGCGAAGAAGGACAGCCAGCGGGCCATCCTTTGCGAGAGATGAGGCGACTGAGTCGCAGTGCGTAACGACGCATGATCCGTGTAAATCACGAACGGCTGAGAGCCCAACAGGTGAACCCTGAACTTGACGAGCGCATACTTCATTGCAAGTAGCTCCTTGTCGTGGACAGGATAGTTCTTCTCCGCAGCCTTCAGCTGGCGAGATTCGAACGCCACCACGCGCTCGCGCCCTTCGGCGTCTGCTTGCGGCAGGGCACAGCCGATGGCAAAGTCGGAGGCGTCACAGACGACGAGCGGGGTCTGGCAAAGCCAGAATAGGCGCATGAAGGAGACTGTCCTTAATTGCCGCAAATGCATCTTGATGCTCGGTGTCCCAACACCACTCCGCATCCTTCTTCAGGAGATTGGAGAGTGGCCGAGCCATCTCAGCGTAGTTCTCGCTGTACTTGTGCAAGTAATTGGCCAAGCCAAGCCACTTGCGAAGATTCTTCTGGTTCTTGGGAACCGGCCAGTCAACAATGGTCTTGACCTTGACCGGGTCGGCCCTCAGGCCACGCTTCCCGATGAAGCACCCTAAGAAGGGGATCTCTTCCGCTCCGAAGATGCATTTGTCAATGTTGGCGTACAACTTGTTTTGACGCATGCATTCAAGCACAGCACGCAGGTGCTCCACATGGTTCTCCATATCAGTCTTTCCGTGCTCCGCACGACTGTGGACAAAGATGTCATCGAAGTACGTTTGCGCGTACGCCCGATGGGGCCTGAAGAGCTGCGTCACAAGACGATTAAACGTCACTGGCGCGCTCGAAAGCCCTTGGGGCATCACCAACCACTCCCAGAGCATACCGCTCGGAGTACTCACCGCAGTGAGGGGAATGTCGCTCGTCCTCATGAGCAATTGGTAATATCCACCGACCAAGTCGAGCGCACTGTACATCGTACATCCTGTCATGTTGTTCTGACGAACATCCTTCCGAGGAATCGGCGTCTGCGCCGGAATGGTAGCGGCATTTAGCTTGTTGAAAGCATGCACGATACGCCGCTTGCCATTCGGCTTTCTGACACAGAATGTCGGCGTAGAGTGTGGAGACTTACTCTCACGCACCATGCCCGCCTCATGCTTCGCACGGAAGAACGCGTCAATGACGCCACACTGCTCCTTCGGCAAGGGCCATTGCCTCGTCACGCAGTACTTCGTTCCCGGAACGAGATCGATTTCGTGTCGAACACCTCGATCCGGAGGTAGCCCCGAGGGCGGCTCCTTCGAGACCACGTCCTGGTAATCCTTTACCACTTGATACAAGGGATCCGACGGGTCCTTCAGGATCGCCGACCCGCTCCGCGCATTCAGCGCCTTCTTGGTGGCTTCCAGGACAGCTTCATCCAGAAGCGAGGACGAGTTCAACTCTTCTTCGGGTCGTATGACGACTACCTCAGCCAAGTCTCCAGCCTTCACGGCTTCGCCGAACTCGGCCAAGGACATCTCGTCCAGCTCCAGGAGAGCAGACATTGAGGGCAAGTCGTCGAGGTTGATACCTCCGTCGACGTCGCCCGTCACTCCATTCACGAGTGTATAGAGCTGCTCGCTCTCGCGTGGAGCCTCACCGCTCAACACGCCCTTCTCGACTCGTGAGATCACAGACGCCTTGCGTCTCACAGCCAGCGCTTTGCGGCGCTGCCTCCTCTTCATGGACACCGTCCGCCCTGAAGAGCTCCGTGATTTCGCGTGCGACTTGACGCCAGGTGTCACCACCTCGTTCAGCTCCAGGGGAGCTCCAGTGTCTTTACCGACACTTAGCGAAGAGCTGCACGACCCGCAGCCTCCACTCAGTGGATTACGTGCCACTCCACGATCTTCATCCGGGCAAAGCCCCTTGTTCTTCGGCATCGTGCCGACCGCGCCGTCGCTGGCACGCAGCAGGGTGTCGCCCTCAGACGCACGCCCGCTCAGCGGAATTAGTGCCGCTCCACATCCTTGATCCGGGTAACGCCCATCTTCACTCGACTTCCTGTCGACCGCGCCGTCGCTGGCACGCAGCAGGGCGTCGCCCTCAGGCGCACACCCGCTCAGCGGAATTCGTGCCGCTCCACCTGCCGTCCGCGAGCCACGCTCGGAACGCTCGTTCTCGACACACTCAGTGTCCACCAACTCGGAAACTCCGATGTCCAGCACATTGACCGACTCGGTCCAGTGCTCGCGCCAATAGCGCTTCTGCTTCCTAGCAGAGGTGGGTTCATGACTCGTCAATGCTCCGCCAGGAGAGAAGTGCGTAGCACCAAGGGTCTTCGACCTCCAATCGAACCAAGGCTCGTGGCGTTCCAGCCACGCCATACCAAGGATGAGATCATATCTCGAATCGAGGTCTAAGACCAGACAGCGTTCCACGCTATCAAAATCCAAAAACTTCACGCCCAGGTCCACTGGGACCTTAGGCACCGTGACACGAGTGCCCGTCGCGAGACGAACAGTGACGACGTCACTTCCGCGCGCTACCAGCGCCTCAGCATAAAGCTGACTCCCGTCCATCGTAGAACGCCGGGCGTAGTTACCCGACGCTCCCGAATCGATCAAAATCGTCCATGGCTTCGTGAAGCCCTTCACCCAAGCTTGGACAACTAGCAAGCCCGGCTTGCATACACGTTCCGTGTTAGAGAGTACGGCTCTGTTCGGGGCTAAGTCCTGTCGACATCCACCTCGCCGAGGCTCAATAGAACTTAGTTCTTCCCCAGTAGGCCGCCCCGCGCCTACTGGGACTTCTCGTTTACCCGAGACAAACCAGAGCCCTGGCTCGAACTCGAAGAGCGGCTTGACGAAGCCTGGCGCTGATGGCGCAGCGGACACCCAGCACGAAGGTGACGGGTGTCACCACAGATGAAGCATCTGCGGATACCGCGACGCTGCTCAGCAGCACGAAGCTCGGCTTCTTCGTCTTCAGCATAGCTGAGGTCCATGGGTTCCGGGCCACTCGACGCGCTAGCGTAAGACGCATTCCACCCAAGTCTCGATGACTTAAAGTTGTGTTCCGCATTCAATGCGACGCTCACAGCCTCTTCAAAAGAGCTCGGGTGGGTTCGGAACACCTCCGTCCTGGCAACGCCAGTGCGGAGGCCACCGTAACGGTGACTGCTTCCGGCAGGGGGTCCGCAGACATGCCAGCAATGAGAGTTCTCAACTCTTGGACATAGTCCATCAACTCCTTCTTGCTCTGCCTGGTCGCCAGGAAGCGTGAGCGCACGCGATAGCCTCGTTAGGCGGAGCAAACACTCGGGACAATTGCTGTTTCAGCTGGTCCCACGTCGGGAAGGCCACCTCGACCGACGTCCCAGACGTAAGTGCCCACTCTCTCGCTCGCCCACCGAGCTTCGAGATAGCTAGTGCCACACGCTGCGACTCCGTCCGGAGTAGAGCTGAGCTCATAGCCATCTCATCCTCTCGGGTCCAAAGCATCAAGCGTTCACCCTCCTTGCCTTCGAAGGTCTTCACGCTCAACATGAGCGGCTTGGGTCTTGTTCCCGCGTCGGATGACGAAGTGGGCGCTTGGGGCGCCGCGGCCGTCGCCATCCTCTGCTGGAGGTGCTCTAGCAGAGCATTTTCGTAGCTTGAAAACGCCTCGAGACGCGCGTTCACCGCGTCGGGGCCTTGCTGCGCAAGTTGCGTCACACCCTCCGGGCCCAACAAGGACATAAGCTTATTAAGCGCATCCTGCTGGTTCGGGGGCAAGTGAGCGAACTGCTCCATTCTCCGCAGAGGGTCAGTCTATACAGACTCAGGTGTCGGATTGACTACAAGTGCGACCAAGTACAGCGGGGCTGCCGTAGTTTTGCGTCAGAGGAAGCTTAACAGACTCGCAGAGTCTCAGCTTAAGATCGCCCGTTCTAATACCAGAACGTACGAGTCCGTACATCCTACGGACTCCAAGAGTCAACCCTAGACTCTTCAGTGTAAATCTCAAACTGAATGTATTTCCCTTTATTGCGGCAAAGCCGCCTACGGTATAAATGTATCCGGTTCACTATCTAGCATAGTGAACCCTAGTCATATGCATAATCAGTGGCTCTGAAGCCATGTACTGATTCTCATACTGATTTAGGTTATACAGTGTGTACCCACTTCGTAACCCTTCGGGTAACTCTCGTGTAACCCCGTTACAAGCGTGATGAACCCGTCGATGAGTGGGGACTGCCGGTACTGTGACGAAGCACAGTGGTTCAACGAGAAGATGCGGTACACGGTCTTCAAGAACGGTCTGCGGAGCGAGCGAGTGCGAAGATGCTTGGTGTGTCTCCCGGTACAGTCGATTGAAGCTGCCTGCGAGTGGGTCGTGGCGAAGGGACTGCACCGTCCTGTGTGCGAAGATTACGATGTCGATTGCCAAACTCGCGGGCATGTCTACAGCACGAGCGGGTACGGCAGAAGCAGGGTCGTCGATGGTAACTCGGGAGAAATTGGTGTGGCGACAGGAGTACACGGTCTGGTGGGAAAGATGAACGTAATGCAGCCCGAGACAGAACGGTCGCTGGGAGAGCTACTCGGTCATAGGCCAGCAGTATACGACGGGGTAGTCAAACAAGGCGAAGGTGCAGAGTCCGGATACGGTCATCAGCTTGATGCTAGTCATGGAGAGGCTTACTGGTGCGGTCGTGGGCGTTGGCTACGGTGGACTGGATTGGTGCGCACGAGAACAAGCTGGCCACGGTTTGGCTGGGAAAGACATTGAGCGTGAAGGTCGACGAGCCTGCGTACCTGTCGGTGAGGACGAAGCGGATATCGAGTTTGAAGAACAAGGCGTGGCTGAGGTGCCGGTGGAAGCAAGCTGCAACGGTGAAGTACCAGGTCGTCAGTGGTGAGAGACGTTTCTAAAGAGGCTGTGGACGAGGTCAGGGCGGATCACACGGATGCTACGTACGACTCGGAGATGTCGTTGCCCAAGGTCAAGAACGGAACGGTCGCTGAGTGCTTGGTCGGGACCAAGGTCCTGCGGGCCGAAGTGAGGACGGTTGTTGTGCCTGTGGCGCACTCGGCTGAGTCAAGAACAGTGAGCTGCCAAGAGGTCGAAGTGGGTGCGGTCGTCGAAGAGCAAGTGAGAACGATAACCATGCCAGGGGGGCAAGAACAGTTTGGTGCTGTGGTGGAAACGTTTCCTGGTCAAGATGCCGCGGCCTGCTCAGCCGCCATGGAAGCTGTGGCACATGCGGCGAACGCGCGCCTACGCGGGGATCAGGACGGAGGTCATGGGGCCGGCGTGGCTCGAGGCGAGCGTGTGAGGCGAGCCAAGGACGAGGGGGTGAAGGGAAGCCAAGGTGGAGATGCTGCGGTTGAAGTCGGTGGACGTACCGGCCGAGCTCGGCGAGAAGAGCAACGGCGAGAAGAGCAAGGGCGAGAAGAGCACGGAGTGAGCGCTCCGTGCCAGGTTAGTCAGGACAGTCGCGAATTTGCTTTGGGTCTAACAAGTCAGAACGCTTTGCATATTGAACCGTGCTTAGCTGCTTCTGCTTGTCCGTCTAATCCTCCTCAACCGTTCGTGCCTCGCTACCCCCGTGCCCGACCCGATTCGACTCGCGACACCCACAACTGTGGTGCGTTCGGCCAAAACTATACTATGATGTTCGGCAGGCCAGAGTTTGAGTTATTATTGGAGCCGAAAGTGTCGATGTCACCTCTGTTCTGGCCGTAGCCCGTGCGAGTTCTCAGCCAAAAAAACATAGCTTAGCAATAGCGGAGTATGGTTGTATTTTATCAGCGAAACTCTAAAAAGCATCTAATGTATATATTGTTTGTACTTTTGTTTATAATTGAGAAGGATGTTGTCTTGCATTCGACTAACGATTAATACGCTTAAAGCTCCATCACCTTATCTCCAATCGCCAGCCCAAACGCCTCATTAAAGGCGGAAATGTGATCGTGTTCCGACCGACAGAGATAGAGGCTGCGCTCGATGTGGTACATCAGCGGCGGCTTGACGTAATGGAAAGCCACGCTGTCCGGGGCAGCACTGTCAAACTTGGAGCGCACCCCGCCCACCCTCTTGTGGTATTTGACGTACCATTCATTAGGGTCTTGCCACGTAGCGAAGACTAATTCCGGGTTGAACGCGTGCCAGCGCTCTCGGCCGCGGTGGTCTCGAGTGTCCCAGGGGTAGACGTCGTTCCACATCATACAAAACGATACACCGGCGTCCTCGGGCATCGTCCCGCTAGCCTCGTCCGGTAGACACGTCCAGTCTTGCAGAGACTCGACGATCTTGTCCAAGTAAAGTCTGTTCATCACGTAGCCAGCGCCGCCAGAATTGTAGACCAGGCGGTCCCATCGTGAGCGCCAAAGATCGTTAAGCGTCTCATTTCTGATGTAGAAGTTGAAGGCCTCGTCGGGCATGTTGAAGCGATGGCCCATTTGCATCGGCTCTCGGTTGAATCGCTGCACGATCTCGGGTCTTTTCAGGTATTTCCTCATGTTCTCAATGATGGCGTACGTGTCGTCGTCGCACTTGTAGAACCAGTCGTAGTCGTGACGGTAGTGGGTGTGCAGGTATTCCAGTGCTGCTCTGGTGCGCAGCCACAGATGCGCGTGGTCTGCGATGATGTCGAGCTGCACGACTTCGTATCGGCGTTCGGCGCGAGTGTCGGCCCCCACGACGATGGTGTCGCTCATGTTGCTGAAGAAGAGCAGCTGGTCGCAGCGTTGGCCCCACGTTTCCGCCACCGCTCGGACCCGGGTCTGGTGCTGGGCTGAGTAGGTCACGGCGAAGCACAAGATGCGAGGGTAGACCCCTGGGTCGCTCCCGTTGTGTGACGGAGCGGGTTCCGGCGTCACTTCAAGCATGTCAACGACTCGACGCGAGTTCTGGAAGTCCAACGAGCACAGTTCCTCCTTGGATAGCAATGATGATGAAGTTGAGGCCGAGGAGAGCGCCGTGAATAGTGCGATGGTTAGCAGCAATACGGCGAGTTGGCCGTGATCTCGATGTCCGAAGCGTGTCATGGCTAGGGGGCGCTACGGAAACTTTTGATGAATGAGCGGCCGCTCGAACCCATTTATTTTGGCTGCGCGCTGTCGCGTGCGGGGTGAGCACCCAGAAAGTTCTGCATCTAACTAAAGCTTGGGGGCGTCCACTATCATGGCGGCCGACACTGTATCTCCGACGGATTTTGGTACGGTCATGGATATGGAAATGCGGCAAGTTGGCGTACGTTGGCCTGCCCTGTGGTGACGGGATCTGCTAGGCACGAAATGGCCTGGCGAAATAGTGGCGGCAGTTACCAGCATTGATGATCCCTACAGATTGAGTCGGCGGGGCGTTCAGAGCCCCGCTAACTACATGGTGGAATGTGCTGGACCATCATTTTGATCTTGCTTGAATACATTGTCAATAGCGACCGGTTTCTTCGAGCGGATACGGCAGCTAAGAGGGTCCTGGACTCGGAAGACGAAGAGAGAGGAATCGCGGATCTTGCCAAAAAGCTTGGCACAGGTGCGAAGGCCTGGATGAAAGACGCCCGCCTAAAGTCCACCATATACTGGAAAACCAACGCTGCAGGCCCGGATAAAGCTGTGTGGTGATTATTCAGGATTACTCTGGCACTTGTTGCCTGCAGCGATTTCTCGAAGTTTACTCTGGTAGTTGTGTTGGTTAGAGCCAACCATTAGATGCAGCCTCTGTAGAGCTAGGTTGTAGAGCAAAGAGCTTCTGCTTCATGCAGTCTCTCACTTTGCATTTTAACTTGCAATCAACAAGCACTTTAAGCAACAAGCAGCCGAAATTGACACAAGCTGCGAAGAAGCTCGTGCAGAAGGACATCAACCCCGATCAGATTTACAACTCCCGAAAACTCAACAAGGAAAGCAATCGAATTGACAAGGTACATCCTTTCCAAGAAAGTTCTTCCATGTTGCTGTGGAGGGAGCACTACGAGCTGTGGATGAGGGATAATCCGACTCGGAAAAGCCGAATCGGCTTTCCGGAAAGCTTCACAGCGAAAGTCGTGTCTCCTAAATGAGTGTCATGTTCCCGTGTCTCCAAGGTAGACTGACCACACAGCGATTCTGCCACTACAAAGAAGTTTGTACACAATTTGACGAGCTAGCTGTTGCGCGCGCACACGCAACGTTAATTTGTGCAGCTTCCATTTTTAGGTTCTTGCCTGAGGCGCTGTTAGATCGAGAAGACCCCCCCCCCTCTATGGCAAAACAACACGTAAATTCAAAATTGCGATTCACACATAGATACCGCAGGTGGGCTCAACTTCGGTGTCAGCTTGGGTCAATATTGCGGAATCGTCTTGCTTGGTCGACGTCGGGACAGCATTGGTGCTGGCAATTAAGGTAAGCACAGCTAGAGCCAGGATGAAGAAAGCGCGCTTACCAGTTGTCCCCAATGGAGACGTAACTTGTCGAGATCGGTGGGTGAGTGAGTGGGTGTTGTTGGAGCAAATTGCGAACTGACAATGTTCAGCTCCACGGTACCTACCATCCAAGGAATGCCAAATTTTATCGCAATGCCTGTTGTCGTACTTGGTAATCATTTGGCACGTGATCAAGGCGTTTTCCTTACCCTATAGCGGCTACAGTAGTGTAACTAATAGCTCGATGAATATACTTCGAAATACACAATAAAGCCACAATCTTCGATGACAATAAAACTGCGCTGCCCTACTAACATGCTTCGCGTGACCATTGATGGTAAAATCGCTAAAGTTGGGAACCGGTTATCGAAAATTAAACGCTTTTAGTGGATTCATCATCATTTTTCAACCTTAGCCGAGTGTTTTGCTGGGGTTCTCAGCCTTGTCCATCGTCTCCTCCATGAGTGAACTATTTATCTAAAGTATCATATTGCAGATAGCGCCAATTCGACCTAATGCTAACGCTTTTGCCGGAATCGGAGAAACCTAATCAATTGACTTTGCGGTAACTCCTGCGTGCTAACTCACGTAAATTTGCCATTCGGACAACGAAGAATGCATTCTTCAAGTGGTCCTAGCCTTCGTTCCTCTTCAGTCAGCATTGACGATAAGTGAAAGAGCGGTGGTACGAGTGCAGCTAAAGAAATCAGAAGCATTTAAATTAAATTGAAGGAGTCGCAGAGTATTCCTAAGGAATCCAGAATGGGTCACAGACGTATCTTTGTCGGAAGAAGGCGTTTGAGCCTTTCCAGATGATGGCATTCTCACATTTTGGCACGATCTACGAATCAGTGCCATCAATCGAACTTCGCTTAAGCGAGTGTCGGGCTGTGCACAAGAGGAGGGTTTTCAACAACTAACCACGAAACATCCTTCGCTCTAAGTAGACGCATCTGTAGGAGTTTTATTGTTGAAGAACACGCGAACGTGTCCTCGTTTCAAACCTAATCAGCCTTAAGCTTGCTTCTCCACCCAGGATGAATATGCTGGTACTTGGGCTTGTAGAGATCATAAAGACCCCGCTCAGCCACTTTGTTTCCGTCGCTCAGTCTCAGCCACTTGTACACCTGGTCGGGGTTGAAGCCCTTGTGGAGGAACGCGTTCGCCGTTTTCTCGATATCGACAGCAGTCGACTTCAAGTTCACGTAGGCCTTGTAGTAGGCGTTCTTGGGCAGCTTGACCGTCGATTTGCCCAGTTTCTTGACAGCGTCCATGATTCCCCTCTCTTCTTCGTCGACGGTGGCAGTTCGCAGCAGCTTTCGCCCGTGGGCGGTCCCCGGCTCGACAGCATCGCCTGATTGGATCCGGTTCTGGGAGGTGTTAAGGTTGGCCGCAGAAGCTGAGACGCTGGCGAAGCAGGGTGATGAAGGCGCGCATGGTTGGGCTCTAGAATCTCACTTTACAAGGCGCTCCTTCTTGACGTCGGAACGGAAATTCCGGAGTGGAGAGGTGACGGTGCCACTGCAAACTCGCGGGATCGGCTGCGTCGCGCAGATGTATTGCACCAAAACGGCTGTGGTCCTGCTCCGAACCACTTGAGTTGTGTCACTACAAAGTTATAGACAACGCTGTGGCTGGCCTCGACCAAAGCCCATGATAACAGAACGATGTGACGTCGCGTCCTCTACTGTACATCGATACATCATGGGCAGAGTACTGAGTGCATTGGGCATGCCCTTGATCTCGCTGTTCTTAGCGGCACGGCATGCACTAACGTCGTCCGGAAAAAATGAAATACCTGTCGAGTTATCTGGAAACCACCTCCCTTGGCAGTCGTCACTGCGTGCATATATATTTATTTGCATGGTATGGCCTCCGTCCCATCCAGAGAATGATTCGTCAGTCCGCTGTACTTCGACAGATTGCCACCGTGAGCTGAGGATAACCACCCGTACATGTACTACACGAGGCAAAAAAGTTCCGCAACTACAGGTAGAGTAAATTGTGCATGTGCAGGCATGCATTCGCTCGGGAAGTAAAACTACATTGCGTAGTTCTTTGGTTCCTAGGGCCTAGCAACGCCATGCATCCACATATGGTACTGCTCAATGATTACTCTCCTGGACGCGAAGATATCTATATGAAGATACTAACCTGTAACAAGGACAATTTCAACCTCTATGAAGATATGTAAGGGACAGTCCCGGCCGCCAGGTCGGCGGGCTGCATGAGCTCAATCGCGCAGGATGTGAGCTTCTTCTCCTCCTACTAACAGATCCAACCGCAATAGGGTTCTACTAGAAATCAAGGCTTCCCTTCGTGGCTTCTGGCTGGTGTGTCGCATCATGGCAATCGTCCAGCAATATGCTACCCTGCTGGAAGCACCGCAACACTATCGAATTCGCTCCATTCTACACAAGCACCCCGGTCAATAACGTTCAGCACCATGTCCAAGCCCGTCTCGACGCCCTCACCGCAGCACAACGGGGACGACCACCCGTACGCCATCCAAGTGGACGATGCCCCTTTGACACCGCCTGGAAACCACCACGGAGGAACGCCCACTGCCCGCGACGATGGCATGACCGACATCAAGATGGGGGGCTGGGAGACGACGCTGTGGTGCGGCTGCTTCAAGCACTGCGTGCCCAACTGCTGCATGGCCACCTTCTGCCCATGCGTCACGCACGCACAGATCTCCGCTCGGCTGGGGATGGCGCCCTACTGGTGCGCGCTGGCCACGCTCTTCACCCTCGTGCTGCTCACGGGCGGCACGGTGCACGTGATCCTGTTCGTCTGGATCTGGAAGGCCCGCGCACTCACCCGCGAGCGGTTCCAGATCCCGGGCGGGTGCTGCCGAGACTGCTGCGCGTCGCTCTTGTGTCCATGCTGCACCTTGGCGCAGATCGCCACGCAAATCAAGAGCTACAAGCCAGGGAGCTGTGACTTCGGACCGCCAGACACGCTGCCACCGTACGAGCACATGTAAGAACTCGCAGTCAACTAACTACTAACTATCAGGGTAGAACGAACATGCACTTACCTTTGGCTCAGTCGAATGCACTTTCGATGCAGTAAAGTAGTAGAACTGCACTACCAGTCTGAACCGCGTTCTCTCTGGTCGATCGCTTCAGTTCGAAGTACAGTAAGTTGAAGTGCTCCGTAGCCATGTCCAGCGGCTCACGTCCAGTTGCACCGACAGAGAGGAACGCCGCCACGCAGACGCTGGTTGGCCTTGTCATGTGCTCTGGTGTACTGTACCACACCGCCGGGCAAATCCCTCGGCACCGGTCTCTGTCTAATCGCGCAGTCGCGTCTCCGAGCCACTGGCCTCCGCTCCGCGACCTCCTTCGAATATCGGCGCCGGTCCCCCTTCAGTCCCCAAGTCTCCACTTCAAGTTCAGAGCCCGTTGAGCGATGCAGGAGGGGGTCAAGTTCCAGTTCCTGTGCTTCGGCTTCGGCCAGGTCATCATGCTGCTCAACGTGGCGTCGGGCATCCTGTCCAAGTACCTGACGCTCGAGAACGCGAGTCTGCCCACGCTGCAGAGCACCTGTCTGTACGTGCTGCTGGCCGTCGTGTACCTGGGCGTGCGCTTCGTGCGCAAGACGCCGCTCATCGGCGTGCCGTGGTGGTTCTACGTGCTGCTGGCCGTCGTGGACGTGGAGGGCAACTACTTCGCCGTCAAGGCGTACAACTACGCCAACTACGCGACGCTGAGCCTCATCCTCAACATGACGGTGCCCTTCGTGACGCTCTTCTGCTTCCTGTTCCTCAAGACCCGCTACGCGCTGCGCCACTACGTGGGCGCGGTCATCGCGCTCGGCGGCTCCGTCGTCATCTTCGTGTCCGATTACACCTCGTCGGCCAACGGCACCTCGAGCCGCGAGGTGCGCGGTGATATGTACGCGCTCATCGCCGCCGCCTTCTATGCCACGTCCAACGTCATGATCCAGGCCGTGGTCAAGACGCGCGACGTCGACTCGAACGTCGAGTGCCTGGGCTTCCTGGGGCTCTGGGCCTCCGTCGTGTCCATCATCCAGGTGCTCGTGCTCGAGCGCGGGCCCATCGAGGACGTGGACTTCACGGGCCGCGTCTACGGCTACATGGCCGGCTACGTCTGCGTGCTCTTCGTCTTCTACACCATCACGTCCGTCTTCCTGCGCTGGGCCGAGAGCCTCATGTTCAACCTCGGGCTGCTCACGGCGCCGGTCTTCACCGTGGCCGTGTCCTACCTCATCTTCGACGAGGCCGTCAACAAATGGTACTGGCTCGCGCTCGCGCTCGTGTACGTGGGGCTCATTTGCTACAGCTCAGCCCCGGCGCCGCAGGAGGCGGCGGCGGCCAAGCCCCGCGACGACGAGGACAAACCCGACCACTACGCTGAAGCGCTCACCCCCAACGCCACGAGCTACGCATAAATCTTAACACGCAACGCAACAATTAAGAAGAAGTAATGGCTCATACTTTCACTAGTCCTCTGAACAACTCATACAGCCTCCATAAAGTTGCTAAGCTAAAGCAGCTAGATAAGGTAAGCAAGGTTAAGCCTTGACTTGAGTTGAAGTCGCTCCAGTACAGCATTGACCTGGACTCTGTTGCTCTCGATGAGTTTCCTCGCACAAGGCGGGAATCTCGCTGCCGTGAGTAGTCCAGGTAGATCGTCACGTTGACACCACCTCATCGGTCAGTATATCCCCCCCCCCGAGTTCTCATCGCCCCTCTCATCAGTGATGTCGTCCCCCTCATCAGTGATGCATACTAAAACCAAAACACGCTCCGCTTGTGCCAGCCGTTACAAACTTCAAGTCTAAACAATCACTCTGCGAGAAAACGTCGCACCGATTGGCCAGGTGTATACGAGCACAGATTGAATCATCACTCTGGGATAATCGCACAGATTACAGCATCACTCTGGCCAATACTAATCGCCAGTCATTTCGCGGCCATTATCCGAACAAGCGGACCATGGACCCGCAGCTGTACCAGCAGGTGCTGCTGGCCGTGCAGGTGAGCCACTCGCCGCTGGCGTCCGCGGCGGAGCGGCAGGCCGCGTACGCCTTCTGCGAGGACTTCAAGGGCCGCGCGGACTGCGCGCTGTACGCGGCGGCGCTGTACCGCAACCCGGGGGCGGACGCAGGCGACGCGCTGGAGCTGCACCGGCGCCGCCACTTCGCGCTGCACGTGCTGGAGCACCACGTGCTCACGCGCTGGGGCGCGCTGCCCGCCGAGGAGCAGCAGCGCATGCGCGCGGAGCTGGTGGCGCTGCTGCTGCGCGCGGAGGACGCGGGCGGAACCGACAGCATCGAGCCCGTGTTCGTGCGCGAGAAGAAGGTGGCGCTGCTGGCGCAGATGGCCAAGCGCCAGTTCCCGCAGCGCTGGCCGAAGCTGCTGCCCGAGCTGCTGCAGGTGTGGCAGGCCGGCTCGGCCGCGCAGATCGAGCTCGTGCTCATGATCCTGCGCTCGCTAGCCGAGGACTGCGTCAGCAGCTCGTTCAACACGTCCATCCCGCCGGCCAGGAGGAAGGACATCCTGCAGGGACTCAACGTGTGTCTGCCGCAGCTCTTCCCGGTCGTGTACCAGGAGCTGGAGAAGCAGTACGCAGTGTTCAAGTCCCCCGCGGCGTCAGCCGCAGAGAGGAACATCAGCCAGAGACTTATTCATGCAGCGCTGGACATGTTGAAGGAGTTCCTCGAGTGGATGCCGCTGGAGCGGCCGGTGGACCCGAGTACCAACTTCATTATGGTGGCTGTGCTGCTGCTGGACGACGCGGAGTTCCGCGTGGCAGGCGCGGAGTGTCTGGAGGTGTACATGACCAGAGGCTTCGGCAAGGACCACAGAGCCATTATGCTGCAGAGTATCAGCCAGATTATTGAGAAGGTGGACACGCTGGACCTGACGACGCTGGAGCCAGATCTGGAGGCGAATTTACTGTTCCACAAGAAGCTGAACGACATGCTGGTGACGTGGGGAACGTGTCAGCTGGACGTGCTGCTGCTGGACGGAGCTGGAGAGCAGGAGATGGCGCTGCTGCGCGTGATCCTCAAGAACTTGTGCAAGTTGTTCGCGCACCCGAGCCTCATTCTGACGGAGGCGCAGATCATTTTCTGGCTTACAGTACTGAAGAACAAGACGGTGCTGAAGCAGGGAGAAGCGTACTTGGCGGACGTTCTGGAGCAGCTTCGACAGGTTTCGTTTGACAAGTACTTTAAGCTGGGCTCGCCCGAGCGGGAACACCCGGGACCGCAAGCGGTGGCGTGCGAGTGCAGCAGGGAGGAGTTCGACGACCACAACGAGTACATTTCGTACTATGGAAACTTCCGAGGACGACTGTACGCGCTGATCCGTGTGTTGGTGCAACTGAACCCCACGGTTGTGTTGCAGTCACTGCATGAGCGACTGGCGTTCGTGCTCACGCAGTACCCGGCAGGCACAGACCACCTGAGCGCTGATCGTGGCCTCTGTACTGACCTCAGCACGGCGTATTTGTGCCACGAAGGCATCTCGTCCCTGATAGACTGCATCGTCAAGCAGCTCCCACCAAATGCAATGCAAAACCCCACAAACCACCAGGCACTGCAGGCGATTTTGCAGGCGATTCTGTCGTTTGACACGCCCGATCCTCTTCTTAAGTTCCGCCAGCTTCTTGTGCTGGCGTCGTTTGCCAAGTACTACGTCCTGGATGGCAGCACGCTCACGGCGGTGTTTGAAATGCTTTTCGCGAATATCAACTTTGTGATGTCCGGGGAGGACGTGCACGGCAAGATGAGCAGTGGAACGATCAACGTTCGGAGGCGGGCGCTGTCATCGCTGGTTTCCATTTGCCAGGCGATCCCTGCGCACATTTTGCCAGTGCTCCCCGTCCTGTGTACGAAGGCTCAGGAACTGTTTGCGGCAGATCGCGTGACCGATACGGAGGGTGTGATGCTGTACGAAATGCTGGTGCTGGTGTCCAACTCGATGGAGAATAAGGAGGAACGCGTGCAGTTTGTGCAGCAGATTGTCCAGGATCCGCTGGCTCAATGGACGTCGCCAGAGATGACTGCGCTTGTGAGCTCCCCACAGAGTATTGTGACTGCAATTGAAGCGGCAGCTAACGATGAGAAGTCGAAGAAACTACTCGGGATGATTGTGAAGACCCTGACGACATTGTATGGTATCGCTAAGCGAGCAGGGGTCACGTATTCGCCCAAGGCTACAGAAGACACAGGGGCGTTCGAGGCCGCGTGGCCGTATCTACTGCCGAATTTGTTGGCGCTTGTGCGCTCGCTTCATGGTCTTCGGGAACCCGCTGTGAAGGAGGCGGTGCTGAAAACTTCTACTGCCTGCTGGTTGATGAGCGTCTCCGTGGACGAAGTGGCTCAGTTGCTTGGAGGAAAAAACCAGCTCGAAGAGGAGGAAGTTGCCAAACTACCGGTCGCCTCTAAGTGGTCAAAGTGGCACAAGAACGTCCGTGATATCTCGTACCATTTGATGGGAGTAGCAGTGGGCCAGGCCAACTTCTACAAGAACCCGCAGGTGGCATCGGTACTGCAGAACAGCATGCTCAGCGATCTGGACCTGATGGAGCACCGCCACCTGAAGGGTGCATTGGCTTACGTCTACTTGCCGTTCCTGAAGAACTGCCCGCGCGAACTCTACCCATCGCTGCTGGATCCGGTGCTTGCGACGCTGTTCGGCCATTTCGCGCAGCGGGCAACATCGATCTTCCAGCGTCCTGCTGCTGGCGACAAACCCGTTCAAACGCCTTGGAGCGCGTTGGTGGTCGGAATTGAAGACGCGAAGCAGGAGATTGCGCGTGAGAAGATGGTGATGGAGCTGACTCGACAAGTGATCGACTTCATTGAGTACGCCGTCGACCCCAAGACTGTCGTGGGCACTGACACAGACAACCCGAAACACGTGACGAGTCCCGAGGATGCAGTGCTGCGCGACTATATTCTGACACAATCGCCCTCGCTGCCGTTTGCAATCGGCGCGATCTTGGTGCAGGTGATTTGCTGGAAGGACACGTTGAGCTGCCGCAAGGCCGTGCTCTTGGGCGACAAACTGGCCAACGTGCTTCACGCGGACACCAAGTATCACGCTCTGCTAGGCCGCGAGCTCTTCTCTGCGGCGCTTCAGGGCATTCTGCGCGAGCATGTGGGCCACGTGAAGGAGGACGGTCTCAAGTGGGAGATCATCAACCTGGCGCGTAACATTTACTGCAGGCTCACGCTGGGCCTGACTCCCGTGGAAGAGTGCAAGGGCATCGACCCATGCAACCAACCGCTTCGCCCCGCGTCGTCGCTGTGCGCAGCGCCTCGTGAGATTTTATTATCTCTTCCAGACGTCACGCCCGGTCAGGTGGAAGCGCTCGACACCTTGTTGCGTGAGAAGCACAGCATGAAGACACAGAAGAACGCGTTCAAGGAGCTCCTGGAGATGCCCATCCTGGCGATCCGTCGCGAACAAGCTCTGGCGTCGGGCTCTGCCTCACCTTTGGCAGGAATCTTGGGCAGCAACATGAGCGCCTCGATCAAGAAAATCCTCGACATCCCGGAGATGCTCGTGATCCCCAGCAGGGAGTTCGAGGCCCAGGTCAAGTGGCAGCAAGCGCAGAACCCGAATCTCGATACGCAGTCGCTCTTCGGTGCGCAGTGAGAAGGGAAATCCCAACAGGTAGGTAGGTACTCACAAACATGGTCCGCGTTTACAACGTAACGTGATCTAATCAATCCAACGATAGAAAGCAACAAAGAGATAGCAAAAATGCAGCCACCACTAATAAAGCAAACAAGTAGGCTACCAAAACTTATCTTTCTGCGTTGGCGCCACCTTCTGCTTGGCCTGGAGCTTCCGTCTCTGCTGGTGCTTCCTCTACTGGCGCCCGGAAGGGCTTCTTCTGCGGCATGTCCTGGAACACCATGACGTCGTCTCCAATAACCAGCCCGTACTTTGCGTTGAAAGCAGCGACGTCGGGTACGTCGTCTTCAGCTCGACACAAGTACAGCGTGCGCTCTAGATGGTACATTAGCGGCGGGCTGATGTAGTGGAAGGCCACGCTGTCGGGCGCAGCAGACCCCTCTTTCCACCGCACGCCGCCGATGTGGTAGTGATACTGCACGTACCAGTAGTCATGTCGGTTCGGGTTCGTGAAGTACACGCCCTTGGGCTTATCCGCGTGCCAGCGCTCTCTTCCTTCGTGGTCGCGCGTATCCCACGGGAAGACATCGTGCCACATCATGCAGAACGAGATGGACGCGTCGTCCGGCAGCATCTCGCTGTATCGGTCCGAGAGGCACGTCCAGTCGGGTAGAATGTTCACGATCTTGTCCATATACAGTCGGTTCATGACGTAGCCCGGTCCTCCCGAGTTGAAGACCCACCGCTCCCACCTCGACCGCCAAATGTTCTCGAGCGAGTCGTCCACGATGTAGTAGCTCACCAGGTCCTGGGTCAAGTTGAATCGGTGGCCCATCTGCATGGGCTCCCTCTTGTAGGCCTGTAAGATCTCGGGCCTCCGCAGATACTGGCGCAGGTTTTCCATGACCACGTACGCGTCGTCGTCGGCCTTGTAGAACCAGTCGAAGTCGTGGCGGAAGTGCTCGTGCACGTAGCGCAGCGTGGCCTTGTGCTTCTGCCACAGGTGGTTGTGATCGGCGATGACGTCCATCTTGACCACCTCGTAGCGCTGCTCTCTATCTGTATTGGCCGCCACAACGATGGTGTCCGTGGTGTTGCTGAAGAACATGAGCTTGTCGCAGCGCTGGCCCCACGTCTCCGCCACGGCCTGCGCGCGGGTCTTGTGGTGCACCGAGATGGTGTTCACGAAGCAGAAAATCCGTGGATACATGCGATTTTCCCCGGATTTTTGCGCGGGAGGCGGCTCCGGCGTCACTTTGACGAGCCCCAGAGCGTGGTGCGAGCGGTCGATGTCCAGAGCGCACAGATCGGCCTTGGAGAGGCCCAAGACGGGCGGCGGAGGCGGCAGCATGTCCGAGTCCGCGTAGCACGAAGGGGGCAGCGCCGAGAGCTGCAAAAACGAGAGGAGAAGCACGAGATGCCGCAGCATTGGTGACCGGAGTTGCAGCGCACGCGGAGGCCTCTGGACGCGGCAGGGAGGAGGCATCGTGAGGTGTTCCGACAGCTTGCGCTGCTGCGGTAACGTGGCCTGGTGTTGTCAATTGCAAAATCAGTTTTTATCTGTTCGAGGACGGACCAATGGGGGTGCGGTGTGACGGACGGTGCAAGAGCATGAATACAGTAAAGTACGGTTATGGAGCACAGGTTTTGCCTACATATGGAGAGCATGGGTACATCAATTGCAGGGATGACGGGTTCTAGAGATGACGGGGCTTTTTGCGGCCAGGCTAGTGATGACGGGGACCTAGAGATGGCGGGGATCTAGAGTAGAATGGACAGTGACTTGTTGTAATCGTTGAGCCGCGTGCTTGCCGAGCTATAACCTCTTCACTCCAGAATTTGCTTTCCAACGCCAAGAACGGTTGTACAGTATAACCGAGACTCTAATAAGTCATGCGCGCCTTCCTCATCCTGCTCCTGGTACTGGTGACTCTCGTCGCTACTGTCGCGGTATCTGCAAGCAACCATCAAACCTCCCAGAACCTAAATCAACCGACCGATGCTCCAGAGTCCGAGACTGCCCAGGGGCGAATGTTGCTGCGAACTGCTTTCGACGACTTCGAAGAGAGGGGGGTCATGGACTCTCCCAAGAAGATGGGAAAGTCAACCGTCAAGTCCTACCACAAGGTAGGACTTGACGGTTACGTGAACATTAAGTCTGGCGCTTTGGACATGGAGAAAACGACGAGCACGTTCCTCACCAAGAGCTTCAACCCCGACCAGGTGCACAAGTGGTTGCAACTGGATGACGGACGCAGTAGTTGGCACGTGCGCGAATTTATGACCTGTACAAGGCGAAGTATATGGTACCCTGGGTGGAAATCCAGGTTTAATTAGTGCATGCAGGGCAGCAATTGAGCAGCAATGCATTGCCCGGTTTTGAGGAGTGTTGTTCAGTGTGCACTCCACAAACGACACCAAGTTCCATCGGGATGGCAAAGGTATCTCGATATCGTTTAAGTGTCCAGATTGGCTCCATAACTTTTAGAAGAGGGCAACGTCTACAGCTATCTACTGGTATAGAAGTCGTGCAGTACTTTGACTCGAAAAGGGCGCGGGTCTTGTGGTGGCGTCTGCGTGTAGAAGCAGCAAGCGTGGCCACGAGATAATTTTGCGCGCCAGGTTCCTCTTTATCATGCTCAGTCATGGCATGCGGTACACTGTGCATGATAAAGAGTTGGTACCATTACATGTAGAGACCACGCCGTCCCATTGTACTGCCATTTTATCATGGGCTTTGATCAAGGATAGCGACAGTGTTGCGGATCCCTGTGCTTAGTTGGCACAACAAAGGCTTGAAAACACTGGATCACGACCACAGCCGGTTTGGTGCAATACATCTGCAGGTCGCAGCAGATCCCGCGATTTTGGGGTGGCGGTGTCACCTCTCCACTCTAGAATTTGCGTTTGTCGTCAAGTTGTTGGAATTTGCCGCCGCCATGTGGCGGCAGTCGAGGAAGACAGATCAGTATCTGAGACCGTAACAAGAAATGCGCGCCCTCCTCGTCCTGCTCCTGGCAGTGGCCACTCTCCTCGCCGGCGTCTCGGGGTCGGTTAGCAACCTCCAAACGTCACAGAACCTCATTCAACCGGCCGATGCTGTCGAGTCGGAGAGCACGCAAGGGCGAATGCTGCTGCGAACTGCTGGCGTCGACGAAGAAGAGAGGGGAATCCTGGACGTTGTCAAGAAGCTGGGAACATCTACGGCCAAGTGGCCCAAGAACACGTACCACAAGCTCTACGTGAACTTTATGTCAGGCATGATGGACATCGAGAAAACAGCGAACGCGTTCCTCAAGAAGAACATCAACCCAGATAAGGTGTTCAAGTGGCTGAAGCTTAGCAACGGAGACTACACGCACGAGCGAAAACTATACGACCTCTACAAGGAAAAGTACATTGCCAAGCACCCTGGGTGGACGTCCAAGCTCAGCTAAGTAGCATCGTGGAGTGAATGCATACATTCTTGAAAACTCGTACAGTATCTCAAATGCATCAGTCTTAATACCATCGCAATTGGTGGAGCTACGGCAATTCGTCCAAACTAGCGTTTGCTCGGAGGAAGCACTTCGACTAGTCTGATGCCAAATCGGCTTACCGGTAAGTTTCACAGCGAAAGTCGTGACTATTAAATGAGTGGCAAGTGTGATTCTTTCGAAACGAAGATGTTCATACACAACTGTTTGGGAACTTTGCTTAAAATGTCTTAGACCTGGTGGCTAACCTGTGTTAATGGTGCTCGTGATTTCTCGATAACTTATAAAAGTTTCCTTGCGCGTGTAGTTTTTGTTATGCTTGCTTGTACGGGGGGAGAGTGTCTTGCGGGCCGAAGTTGCAGGTCCCGAGTTTGTAGCTCTTGATGTGCGTAGCCATCTGTGCGAGAGTGCAGCATGGGAACCAAAAGGATACGCAGTAGACCTCGCAACAGCCACCAGGGATCTTGAAGCGCTCTCGAGTGAGTTGACGTATCTGCCAGATCCGCACGACGCGGATCGCGTGTGCAATCCCACAAGTGAACGAGAACAACAGCACAAGAGTGATCAACTCACAAGTACTCCCCTTATCTGCGCACTATTTCCACGAAGTTTTATATATATTTCACAGCTACAATGCGTCCCCGTTCCCTCATCGCCAAAGCCAGCAAGCGAGTCAGACGAAAGCTCGGCCTACGCGGGCCAGAACGCTCAAGCGCAATCGGGCTGCCCGAATAACAAAGCTATAGGGTTGAGGGATCCATCGAGTTACATTAATCGCTACGTGAAAATATTCTTGTATGCTTTTGGTTTCGAATTGTTGCGGACTAACATTGAAAATTATTGCGGCAGTGAAATCAACATGCAAGGGGAGCCTTGATTTCTACATCACTGGAGAGATGGTGCTTCATGCACAAGATTTTCGGCTAGCTACAACTTTGCGGTTTGTCTAGGTTTATGGTAGCATTCACGCCAGACGCGCCTACGCGCTACGCACATGGATCTTAATCGCACGAGGCGGTCCTTGTTAGCACTGAGGCTCGCTGGTACTCATTTAAAAGTATGACGCCATAGCATCAATTTCAATGAAATGTGCAAGATTACTATACCGGGTGATATTTGGGGTTTTCATTTAAATTTTAAACTATAATACGTCGAAGTAGATAGTTTTTCTGCGCAGATGTTGGCCAATAAAAAAATAATCGGCACCCGCACTATTTGGTTCAGTTCTTTCGTGCTAGGCGCTGTGGTATGCTGCCAAAGTGTCGTGTGACCCTGATTCGTAGCTTGCAGGCGGACGGACACTCTCCGTACTTTTCGTCGCGAAGCAACTTTTGCAGCACAACACAGGGTGTCCATCGCAGCAGAACCAAACGAAGCAATAGTGAAGGCAATCTTCGCAGAAGCTTCTATCGGAGCACCCGGAGCAACAATACGCTGAGACGCAGGGGCAGCAGAACAGTATGGCACAGCCCATTAGCACCGCCAGAGGAATCTGTAGACACTTTCCGCAGAAGCTGTCTTCAAACGAGATGGTCGCTGGAGCCCGCCTGCCAGCAACTTGGTCTACCTTTGGATCCTCAGTCGCTGCAGAAACCTTTTCCTCTGTAGAATCGTCCTCTACTGCGATGACGGTGAGCGTTGACTCCTCGATCTTGACCGCCGCGAGTTCTGGCGTGCCATCTTTCGCTGAACGTTTGCGCCTGGACGACTTGAAAAACGAAATGGTTGCTCTCTTGGCGTTCTTGGCTTTGCCCATCGTCAACGTTGAATTTACTGCTGCTGCTGGTGAGGATATCCGCCGAGTCTCCAAGCCACGAAGTTGTGGAATGGTTATTCAGTATTGAGCCGACTGTATGGGGGAGGGGGGCCGCAAGAGGAAGAAGACGCTCTCTCTCAGCTGACTTCATCTAAAAGTGGCAATTGGAATAGTACAGCAGCATCCCATCCCTCGGAATGGCACGGCCGGTTGTCTTCTGAGCGTCGGCAGTGGCAGTAACGTGCAACGAGACGGAGAAGTCGTTTGTTCCCATATTCAGGGATTGGAAAATATATATTGGCCAGCATTTTTCAGCGTTAGTAAGCATTGCAGTATGGATTGCAATCCACCATGCAGAACAATATAGCATTGGTATTGCATGCCTTCACCGCAATCCCGTATTGCAATCTACCGTTCGCCTGCAATACAGTATTGCAATACTACGCATCTGTTTAAAGTGGTCAACTAGATGCCTGTGAAGGTTCAAGTCCATCGTACCTTGTGATAAGTGTACGGGGAAGCGCGGTTCAAGGTTGGCTAATGTTATTTTTGCCCGAAGGTGTTGGAATAGGAGGAACGAGGCAGAGACCAACTCACTACATTCGTACTTCATTCCTCCCCCCTCCAGTACAAGCAGCATCGTGTCCAGTAGTCTTCACCTAGATAACGCGAGTCCTTAGCGTCAATCCTGCTCTTTGGGCGAGCAAAACGGTTGCCGTAGCGATACGTAAATGCCAGGGCCGCGAACGCTGCCTCAAGCACTTCTCCAGAGTGAACTAGCTGCACCACAGTGAATTGGTTTTGAGATACACCTACAATATAGTATTGCTCCTTACATGACAATATATTATTGCAATACATAGGGACTCCGCAATATCGTATTACAATACAATCTGCAATACAGTATCGTATTGTATTGGCAAATGGCGGTATTGGTACTGGACCAATATATTTTTTTCCAATCCCTGCCCATATTCCTTCCTTAGGTCACTTGAGGTGGCGTGCAGAAATCGAGAAGTGAAAACCTCAAACAACGGCTTGAAGCTTTGAGCAGTTGTGACCGAGATACCCGCACCCAGGTGCCAATCCGATGGGAGAACTTCCACATCGCTCAATCCAAGCCGGATCTGGCTGTAGTCATCCACCCCCTTCACCAGTGCAAGAGACACGATGGTCGACGTCGGTTGACCCAAACACGAGGCTTGCTCGGACCCACCTCTCTCATTATTCGTTCCGCCTCCTGCTCCACACTCGTCCACCAAGCAACCAACCACGCAACCAAGCAACCAACCAAGCAACCAAACAACCAGTTCCAAGATGCACTGTAACTTCTTCGTCGTGCTGGGCCTCTGCGTCAGCGCCTCTATCCTGCACGCGACCGACGCGGGTGCGGCCCGACGCGTAGCCCCCGATCGCCGCCGTTTGGGCCTCAACTACGACTACGACTACGGACACCAGCGCGAGCACCATGACCCGAAGAAGCACCACCACGAGAAGGGCCGGTCCTACTACCGCCGCCGCCGTCTCGAAGATGCCAAGGCGGCCGAGTCCTCGGACTATGCCTACGGCAAGGACGACAAGTACGGCAAAGACAAAAAGGACGACAAGTACGGCACGGACACGTACAGCTATGGTAAGGATGACAAGTACGGCCACGACGACTACGAGCACACGAGTTACGGGTATGACGACTATGGCTACAAGAGCTACGGCAGGGGCGACTGCGACGACTACGGCAAGAAGGACTACTACGGTCGTGGTGACTACTACGGCAAGGACATCTAAGGTTACGGCTACGACGACTACGACGACTACGGCTACTACCCGGACTCGTACGGCTACGGCTACGGCTACGGCTACTACCCGACCTACTACTCGTCGTACTACGACTACCCTGGCAACTACTACGGCTACACCTACGGCTATGGCTACCCTGGTGTTGGCTTGGGCTACGAGTCCGCGACGGCTGGCGGAGACGCTGGCCTGACGGAATCGGCCACCGAGTCTGTGACTGCAGACGACTCCCCCAAGGCGGTGGTGGAGGAGAAGAAGACGCCGTCGAAGGAGGACAAGTCGAAGGAGGACAAGTCGAAGGAGGACAAGTCGAAGGAGGACAAGTCGAAGGAGGACAAGTCGAAGGAGGACAAGTCGAAAGACAAGTCGAAGGGCAAGTGAGGCGCTCCGAGAGCGGAAGGTCCGAGCATGGCTCGCGCCTGCGTGTGAAATATGGATGGGCGTCTAGTGTAGCCCACAGCGTGTGCAAGGTATAATGTAGCGTCGACAAAAACTGGCTGCGGTTTTAGCAATCAGCGCCAATAGATGTGTTTTGGTTGCTTTCGGTCCCGTTTTCTTGTTCCTTGTAATTCTGTGCTTGACCTTGACATTGTCGTATCGGGATGCATGAGCTGGGCTGGTCAGTTATGGCGTGCATGGGATACATTCGGAACAACGTCGGCCAACGTTAAATGTGCATTCACTCACCAATTCGTCGAGAACATCAAACTTCGGATAGCAGCTTCGTTTTTGTAATTGTTCGCTAATGTCTCCAATGATTTGACATTTTCAGTTGTCAAAAAATGACTTGAATCTGATTTGGTTTGAGATATTGACACGATCTCGAGTATGTTGATATTTAGTAGAATAACCGAAATTTCGCATTCCGCGAGCGCGCCACGATCGCACGCGAACGCACGCACAAGACAAAAAAGACGAACAGGCATACACGAACACTTCAACTCGTTCTTGCTACGTCAATTACTCGTCCATCTATCTACTCGACCAAAACGTATAGTGCATCCATCTCCTACGCCGCTCCACCGGCGGCAAACTGACCCGCGCCACCGCCAAACTGCCCTGCGGCTCCCAAGCCACCGCCGAGTCCACCGGCTCCGAACCTTCCGCCGTTCATGCCGCCGAAGCCGCCGAGACCCCCCATTCCACCACCAACACCAGCACCGGCGCCACCGAATCCACCGGCTCCGGCACCTCCGAAGCGTCCGCCAAAGCCGCCCATGCCTCCTCCCATTTGACCACCAAGACCGCCAACTCCTCCAAGACCACCAGCGCCTCCAAGACCACCACCAGCTCCTCCGAAACCTCCAGCGCCAGTGGCGGCACCAGCACCAACTGCGCCACGAGCGGCACCCGCTCCGTTCGGGGACGTCGGACCCGCACCGCCCGGTGTCGTCGGGGCGGGCGTCACCGGACCACCGCTGCTCAGTCCGCCATTGCCCGGACCCGCGACGCCTCCCATTCCCCCAGCGCCGGCAGCTCCAGCCCCACTAATAAAACCGTTCGTAGTCGTGCCAGCGGCCAGTCCCGGTGCGGCACCGTTGTCTGCAGCTCCGAATCGACCGCCGAGCGGACCGCCGTTTCCAAACCCTCCTCCGCCGAGCTGACCAAAGCCACCGACACCACCACCACCACCGGCGCCGCCGACTTGCCCAAGACCACCAGCCCCTCCGACGGCGCCAAGGCCTGCGCCTGCGCCAAGACCAGCACCAGCACCTGCGCTAAGACCTGCGCCGAAAGTGTTGGCGCCGCCAAACAAGGTGCCCTGGCCGAACTGCTCCCGGTCACGAGCCATGGCGGGACTCATGCGGCCCAGCCCGCGTGGGCCTTGTGCGAGAGTGCTGCCGTTCATACAGGCTAGCACCGTAAGTGCGAGTGCGAGTCGAGACATCATGGCGAAAAGGCGAAAGGTCTGCGGAAGCGGAAGCGGAAGCTGGCTGTGATTCACTTGAGGTGGCGTGCAGAAATCGAGAAGTGAAAACCTCAAACAACGGCTTGAAGCTTTGAGCAGTTGTGACCGAGATACCCGCACCCAGGTGTCAATCCGATGGGAGAACTTCCACATCGCTCAATCCAAGCCGGATCTGGCTGTAGTCATCCACCCCCTTCACCAGTGCAAGAGACACGATGGTCGACGTCGGTTGACCCAAACACGAGGCTTGCTCGGACCCACCTCTCTCATTATTCGTTCCGCCTCCTGCTCCACACTCGTCCACCAAGCAACCAACCACGCAACCAAGCAACCAACCAAGCAACCAAACAACCAGTTCCAAGATGCACTGCAACTTCTTCGTCGTGCTGGGCCTCTGCGTCAGCGCCTCTATCCTGCACGCGACCGACGCGGGTGCGGCCCGAGGCGTAGCCCCCGATCGCCGCCGTCTGGGCCTCAACTACGACTACGACTACGGACACCAGCGCGAGCACCATGACCCGAAGAAGCACCACCACGAGAAGGGCCGGTCCTACTACCGCCGCCGCCGTCTCGAAGATGCCAAGGCGGCCGAGTCCTCGGACTATGCCTACGGCAAGGACGACAAGTACGGCAAAGACAAAAAGGACGACAAGTACGGCACGGACACGTACAGCTATGGTAAGGATGACAAGTACGGCCACGACGACTACGAGCACACGAGTTACGGGTATGACGACTATGGCTACAAGAGCTACGGCAGGGGCGACTGCGACGACTACGGCAAGAAGGACTACTACGGTCGTGGTGACTACTACGGCAAGGACATCTAAGGTTACGGCTACGACGACTACGACGACTACGGCTACTACCCGGACTCGTACGGCTACGGCTACGGCTACGGCTACTACCCGACCTACTACTCGTCGTACTACGACTACCCTGGCAACTACTACGGCTACACCTACGGCTATGGCTACCCTGGTGTTGGCTTGGGCTACGAGTCCGCGACGGCTGGCGGAGACGCTGGCCTGACGGAATCGGCCACCGAGTCTGTGACTGCAGACGACTCCCCCAAGGCGGTGGTGGAGGAGAAGAAGACGCCGTCGAAGGAGGACAAGTCGAAGGAGGACAAGTCGAAGGAGGACAAGTCGAAAGACAAGTCGAAGGAGGACAAGTCGAAGGAGGACAAGTCGAAAGACAAGTCGAAGGGCAAGTGAGGCGCTCCGAGAGCGGAAGGTCCGAGCATGGCTCGCGCCTGCGTGTGAAATATGGATGGGCGTCTAGTGTAGCCCACAGCGTGTGCAAGGTATAATGTAGCGTCGACAAAAACCGGCTGCGGTTTTAGCAATCAGCGCCAATAGATGTGTTTTGGTTGCTTTCGGTCCCGTTTTCTTGTTCCTTGTAATTCTGTGCTTGACCTTGACATTGTCGTATCGGGATGCATGAGCTGGGCTGGTCAGTTATGGCGTGCATGGGATACATTCGGAACAACGTCGGCCAACGTTAAATGTGCATTCACTCACCAATTCGTCGAGAACATCAAACTTCGGATAGCAGCTTCGTTTTTGTAATTGTTCGCTAATGTCTCCAATGATTTGACATTTTCAGTTGTCAAAAAATGACTTGAATCTGATTTGGTTTGAGATATTGACACGATCTCGAGTATGTTGATATTTAGTAGAATAACCGAAATTTCGCATTCCGCGAGCGCGCCACGATCGCACGCGAACGCACGCACAAGACAAAAAAGACGAACAGGCATACACGAACACTTCAACTCGTTCTTGCTACGTCAATTACTCGTCCATCTATCTACTCGACCAAAACGTATAGTGCATCCATCTCCTACGCCGCTCCACCGGCGGCAAACTGACCCGCGCCACCGCCAAACTGCCCTGCGGCTCCCAAGCCACCGCCGAGTCCACCGGCTCCGAATCTTCCGCCGTTCATGCCGCCGAAGCCGCCGAGACCCCCCATTCCACCACCAACACCAGCACCGGCGCCACCGAATCCACCGGCTCCGGCACCTCCGAAGCGTCCGCCAAAGCCGCCCATGCCTCCTCCCATTTGACCACCAAGACCGCCAACTCCTCCAAGACCACCAGCGCCTCCAAGACCACCACCAGCTCCTCCGAAACCTCCAGCGCCAGTGGCGGCACCAGCACCAACTGCGCCACGAGCGGCACCCGCTCCGTTCGGGGACGTCGGACCCGCACCGCCCAGTGTCGTCGGGGCGGGCGTCACCGGACCACCGCTGCTCAGTCCGCCATTGCCCGGACCCGCGACGCCTCCCATTCCCCCAGCGCCGGCAGCTCCAGCCCCACTAATAAAACCGTTCGTAGTCGTGCCAGCGGCCAGTCCCGGTGCGGCACCGTTGTCTGCAGCTCCGAATCGACCGCCGAGCGGACCGCCGTTTCCAAACCCTCCTCCGCCGAGCTGACCAAAGCCACCGACACCACCACCACCACCGGCGCCGCCGACTTGCCCAAGACCACCAGCCCCTCCGACGGCGCCAAGGCCTGCGCCTGCGCCAAGACCAGCACCAGCACCTGCGCTAAGACCTGCGCCGAAAGTGTTGGCGCCGCCAAACAAGGTGCCCTGGCCGAACTGCTCCCGGTCACGAGCCATGGCGGGACTCATGCGGCCCAGCCCGCGTGGGCCTTGTGCGAGAGTGCTGCCGTTCATACAGGCTAGCACCGTAAGTGCGAGTGCGAGTCGAGACATCATGGCGAAAAGGCGAAAGGTCTGCGGAAGCGGAAGCGGAAGCTGGCTGTGATTCACTTGAGGTGGCGTGCAGAAATCGAGAAGTGAAAACCTCAAACAACGGCTTGAAGCTTTGAGCAGTTGTGACCGAGATACCCGCACCCAGGTGTCAATCCGATGGGAGAACTTCCACATCGCTCAATCCAAGCCGGATCTGGCTGTAGTCATCCACCCCTTCACCAGTGCAAGAGACACGATGGTCGACGTCGGTTGACCCAAACACGAGGCTTGCTCGGACCCACCTCTCTCATTGTTCGTTCCGCCTCCTGCTCCACACTCGTCCACCAAGCAACCAACCAAGCAACCAAACAACCAGTTCCAAGATGCACTGCAACTTCCTCGTCGTGCTGGGCCTCTGCGTCAGCGCCTCTATCCTGCACGCGACCGACGCGGGTGCGGCCCGAGGCGTAGCCCCCGATCGCCGCCGTCTGGGCCTCAACTACGACTACGACTACGGACACCAGCGCGAGCACCATGACCCGAAGAAGCACCACCACGAGAAGGGCCGGTCCTACTACCGCCGCCGCCGTCTCGAAGATGCCAAGGCGGCCGAGTCCTCGGACTATGCCTACGGCAAAGACAAAAAGGACGACAAGTACGGCACGGACACGTACAGCTATGGTAAGGATGACAAGTACGGCCACGACGACTACGAGCACACGAGTTACGGGTATGACGACTATGGCTACAAGAGCTACGGCAGGGGCGACTGCGACGACTACGGCAAGAAGGACTACTACGGTCGTGGTGACTACTACGGCAAGGACATCTATGGTTACGGCTACGACGAGTACGACGACTACGGCTACTACCTGGACTCGTACAGCTACGGCTACGGCTACGGCTACGGCTACGGCTACGGCTACGGCTACGGCTACGGCTACTACCCGACCTACTACTCGTCGTACTACGACTACCCTGGCAACTACTACGACTACACCTACGGCTATGGCTACCCTGGTGTTGGCTTGGGCTACGAGTCCGCGACGGCTGGCGGAGACGCTGGCCTGACGGAATCGGCCACCGAGTCTGCGACTGCAGACGACTCCCCCAAGGCGGTGGTGGAGGAGAAGAAGACGCCGTCGAAGGAGGACAAGTCGAAGGAGGACAAGTCGAAGGAGGACAAGTCGAAAGACAAGTCGAAGGGCAAGTGAGGCGCTCCGAGAGCGGAAGGTCCGAGCATGGCTCGCGCCTGCGTGTGAAATATGGATGGGCGTCTAGTGTAGCCCACAGCGTGTGCAAGGTATAATGTAGCGTCGACAAAAACTGGCTGCGGTTTTAGCAATCAGCGCCAATAGATGTGTTTTGGTTGCTTTCGGTCCCGTTTTCTTGTTCCTTGTAATTCTGTGCTCGACCTTGACATTGTCGTATCGGGATGCATGAGCTGGGCTGGTCAGTTATGGCGTGCATGGGATACATTCGGAACAACGTCGGCCAACGTTAAATGTGCATTCACTCACCAATTCGTCGAGAA
>NW_009258143.1:103185-113226 GCF_000149755.1 Phytophthora sojae | reverse complement strand
TTGATGTTTATATGCCTGACATTTTCGCATTCGTGGAATTCGCCGGTCAATGAGCACCCTCAGGGTCTCCGAAAATAGCATTGTCAATAACATTATTTCAGAAAATAACAATAAATTACGCATTTCGGCGGGTTCAGCCATCTACCGTGATAGTTTATTGATGTGCTTTGTGATATTACATAATTTATGACAGTTACCTTTATATAATACTGTTAGCGTTTTACCAGCCATCTTCTCGCTTCCAGTCGTTCAGAAGAACTGGAATCACTGGTTGTCTGCGTTGCTAGTTGCAGCTCATTTGGCAGCGCTCACTTTTCAATTTTCACTTCTCAAGCCTCCAAGACCTCATCCAGCATGGTTCGCGCTATCCGCCCCCCTCGCCCTACCTACATGAACTCCCAAGTCTCGGGGTTTTACTTCCGCCCGTGTCGCGACGAGAATGACGAGGTGATTCCCGAGTATTTCCGTTGCCGTTGCGGCACGGTCCGTTTTGTATGGAATTCAGGGCGAATTCCATACAAAACGGCTGATTTGCACGACGTTTTCCGTAGAAGTCCGGCTTCGCGAAGGTTGCCAGTAACCAAGCATTGTCCAGCCCCTCTGCTCAAGATTCCAATTTAGGCGTGCCGGTCCAATCTGTCACCGAGGCCGTCGTGCACAAAAGCATCGAATACGAAGGCACTACGACCTTTGCGCTCCCACCGACGCAGCCCTACCGCTATTCGCTCTCACTGAGAAGCGGCAAGCTCCGCATCTGGCTCGAGAACTGCGAAAGCAAGAAACAGTGGTAAGTTGTGCAAATATTATACCGCGGGCGATCTGATCAATCGCTACTGACCGCAGGTGCACGAACGACTTAATACTTATCGACTATGTTAACCCCTCCAACTACATTCCGGATGTGGTGCCGTTGACTGCATCGAGGTGCGTTCATACTATTACGTCAGATCACATTGAAATTTCGGGGTTGATCCACGTACCCTGCTGACTGCAGTGCTTCCGTGAGTTACTGAATCGAGCTGTCGAAGACGCAAGTGAGCTTCCACGATCTCTGCAGAGCACAGAGGAGAGCCATTTGCAGCAGGAATTCTCGGTCAAGATTCAAGCGATGCTGCGCCCTCGTATGCTGACGTACGCGTTCGACTTGGAGCCGATTTCGGTCGAGCGGGTTGATATTCTCGAGGCCAAGCTGCGCGACCTACAGGACGAGGTGAAAGATCTCCGAAGTGACGCGGCAGTCAACACGATAGTAGCAGAGCTGCAAGACGTGGTGAAGAAGCTTCAACGTGACCTGTCGGAACGCGAAGTCGCGGATGCTGATCTTCGAAACCAAGTGGGGTCACTTCAAACTGAGCTAATCACTGCATCGGAAGAACTGAAGAACCTCCGGCAACATTTGTCAGGTCGCGAAGAAGTGATTTCGAGGTTGCAGAACGACATCGAGGGGCTCGAATCAGCTGCAGAGCGTCATGAGACCATTCGGTTGGAGGCAACTTCACGCATAACGTAAAATTGTTTTGGTCAATGCTGGAAAACTATTCAATCGGAGATGATGGCATCATCAGGAATCTGGAGCCAGGGCTATACCAAGTAGCGTTTCAGGTTAGCCATAGTCACTCTAGTCACTCGGTGGACAACCCTAACTCTGTCAACCTAATGAAGGGAAATATGCCCGTCGCCTATGACATGCGCGCGTCCGATATCAGTACGTTGGTCTGCAATCTAGTGCGGACCTGCCTTGAAAGGCATCAGTCAGCTGACACTGACACCTCACATGATGAAAAGTAGGATTGTAACAGTTGGACCTAAGCGACCCTATTAAGAATGCGAAATCTACGACTCCATCAACTTACATTTTCTGGTATTTCGGCTCGGAAGTGCTCTAGCACTTGCGAAGTTAGATTGTATAGTAGCTACCACTATCTCGTTCAAAACCTAAAATGCATGACACGCTAAATCCCAAAGCAAATCTACTTGTATAGTACTCAAAGCCTCGTCCAGCAGCAAAATATTGGGGTTCTTCAGGATCGCACGCGCGATGGCGATGCGCTGCTTCTGGCCGCCAGACAACTGCTCGCCCTTCATGCCCACCTGCGTCTCGTAGCCGTCCGGGAACTGCGTGATGAAGTCGTGCGCGTTGGCCATCTTAGCGGCCTCGTCGATCTCCTGCTGACTCGGCTGCTCGGCCAGACCGTACGCGATGTTCTCGGCGATAGTACCGATAAACAGTGTGGGCTCCTGGCCCACCAGACCGATCTGACTGCGCAGCCAGTTCAGGTTCAGGTCCTTGATGTTGCGGCCGTCGAGCAGCTCTTCGCCAACCACGGGGTCGTAGAACCGCTCGATCCCCGAGATGATAGTGCTCTTGCCTCCACCACTAGGGCCGCAGAACGCCACCGTCTGGCCGGGTTCAATAGTGAGGTTGTAGTTCTTGAGCACGTTGATCTCCGGGCGCGTGGGGTATCGGAACGAGATGTTCTTGAACTCGAGGCGGCCCGCAACCTTGGCTAGACGGAATCCGTCGGAGGTGAATGAATCAATTGGGGCGACGCGATCACGAAGTGCGTAAATCGTCGATCCGGCCTTGAACGCTTTGGGTCCGTCAGTCAAGAATCGGGAGGCAAAAACTGACCGTCTGGATCGACATCGTGATGGCCATCAATGTCCGCATCATCTCCGCAAAACCAACGGTGCCGCCGTTCATCTTCTTGGCTCCAAACCAAAACACGAGCGCATACATGGCCATCATGATGAAGGAGCTGAATCCCAGCGACAGACCACTAACCTGCTCTTCCTTCCGGCCCTTGCGCAGCGGTTCTTGAAGCAGCTCATTAAACGTGGTGGCAGACTTCTTCTCGATACCCAAAGCGGCAACCGTGCGGATGTTCACAAGGACTTCTGACGCGTGGGCTCCTGGGATTGCCAAGTCATCTGAAATCAAACCAGCATCCTCCATCTCCTTCATACGCGCCACCTCCCCGAAAATCAACATGGGGAAAAGCACCAGCATGATGAGCGATAGCAGCCAACTTCCGAACCCGAAGGAGATGACAAGCGCAGCGATCAAAGTGAAGACAGCTTGGGTAAACGCAGCTTGGGACTCCAGACATCAGCGAAACCTTGGTGGCGTTCGTAGCCAAATCAGCAGTCAACGCGCCAGTCGCGTTCTCCTTCTCGTCGAAAAAGCCAACATTCTGTCAACACAAGCCCCTGAAGTTGGCGGTGCGCAAGTGTGTCGTGATCTTCTCCTCCATGTACTTGAAGCAGTTCATTTGCAGATACGTGAAGATCGCGATCACTGCAGCGCCGACGAGGTAGAGAATACCATACAGCTCTACGTCGTTGTACAACGTTGTCAGGTGAGATCGGTCCCCAGGTCCTCTCGAAGAGCGCGTATTGTTCCGTCATAGCAGTGATCATGCCCGTGATTAATAGGGCTGAAGCTGGCACCGCAATGCCTCCGACGCAGGAACCGACCAGCCCAAAGACAAAGTGGTTCCGCGCGAGTCCGTTGAGTTTCAGTAAATCAAACAGGTTGAACGGCTTCTTGTCCAAGAAGTTTGTCTCCACCGCGCTCACTGAAATGTCAGTCTTAGCCGATACCCCACTCAATGTCCGTGTCATCTTCGTACTCTCTAGTCCGTTCTCGGCCTCACGCTTCTCCGCTTCTTGCTGCTCCTCCTGAGATCGCAGCTCCTGGATCCGGTACATGTTCTGGTAGACGCCGTGCTCGATCTTCAAGAGCTAGTCGTGCGTGCCGCTCTCCACAATGTGGCCACCACGAACTTGTCCGCGTTGCGGATGGTGCTCAACCGGTGGGCGATTACGAGAGTGGTCATGTTGGTCGTGGCCATCAGGTTATTCAGCGCTGCCTGCACAATCTTCTCGCTCTCGTTATCCAGCGCGCTCGTGGCCTCGTCCAGCACCAAAATGTTGGGCTTGCGGACAATGGCACGGGCAATGGCGACTCGCTGCTTCTGGCCGCCAGATAGAGAGACGCCCTTCTCGCCCACCAGCGTGTCGTACTGCTCCGGCAAGGACATGATGAAGTTGTGCACGTTCGACAGCTTGCAGGCCTCGATGGCCTCTTCACGGGTCACGTTGTCGCCACCCATGGCGATGTTCTCGAAGATGGTCGTGGCGAACAGCACAGGTTCCTGCGACACCATGCCGATCTGCGAGCGCAGCCACTTGACGTTCAGTGTCTAACATCCCGTCCGTCGAGGTAGATGGTGCCGCTGGTGGGGTCGTAGAAGCGTTCAATCAGAGCAATCAGCGTACTCTTGCCGCCGCCACTGGCACCAGCGAAAGCCACGGTCTGACCAGGCTCAATGGTGACATTGTAGTCGCGCAGGATCTGGGCGTCAGGACGACTCGGGTACGTGAAGTTGACGTTCACCGCATCGATCTTGCCTTCACACGTGTCAGGAATGATTCCCTCGTCCTCTTTCTCCGCATCGATAGCACTCGCAGTGTCCAGGATCGAGAACAGTTGCTCAACAGCACCAGCGGCCTTAGCCACAGCGGAAACACTCGGGGAAACCTGGCCGAGAGAACCTGTTCCCATCATGACGCCAAAGAAGGCAGCGAAAACACCCCCCGGCGTTGGTTCCCCCTTTGAAGCATTCCACCCGCCGTACCAGAGTCCGACGGAGTACATGATCCACATACTAGCCAAGAACAGCGCATACACCACTGTCACCACCATGTTCAGCTTGATGTTTTCCGTCTCTGCCTTGAAAATCTTGCTCTCAAACTTCTCAATTGCCTTCTGCTCTCCATTCAACGAAGCCACAGTGCGGATAGAGCCCAGTGTCTCCTTGGCCACTGATCCTGCTTCAGCATACACTTTCTGGGCAAAGTCCGACATGATCGTGAACGTTTTGATCATCCAGCTGAGCGAGAGCGCCATGACAGGCATCACACACGCCATCACCAGCGTGATATCCCACCCATGGGCGGATCCGATGATAAAACCCACGACAAACTGGATCGAGTATCGAAACGAATCGCCGAGCTTGTGGCCCATGCCGTCCCTGATCCTCACCGTGTCCGCCCGTCAACCGACTGGACAACTGCAGCACGTCGTGCGCGTCGTACCAGCTGATGTCCATGTACAGCATGTGCTTGAGCGCTTCACCCCTCAGTGCCTTTATCTGTCGCTCGGCGCTGTAGTAGAACGCCACGTACGAGACGTAGTCCGTGATGAAGAGGAAGATGGCGATATACAGATAGTCGAGAGCCGCGCTGTTGACCTTGTCCATGTCCACAGGCGTGGTAGTGAACCCCGTCAATACATCGCCGAAGACAATGGCCATGAGGGGGAACAAAGCGCCATTGGCTCCCGTCGTGATGATACCGACCGCGAGTAGAACTTTGTGGCGTAGCGGTACAAGTTGCTGAAGTTGAAGGAGGTGGGGCCATCGTGCACCATTTCATGACGAAGGTCCGGTTCCTTGGCCCCAGAGTCGCTGCTTGTGCCGTAGCTTGGGGTGTCCACCCGCTTGGACGTCGACAGCAACGGCGCGAGGAGTTTCTACGCGCTGGTAGGCGCCTGCATCTTCGGGGGTGAGCTCCGACTTCCTCAACATGACGCGACTTCACTGGGTCTCGCTTGTGGGTGTCTTGGCAAACCGCGAAATGCGGCTCGACAATATGCTGCATCGAGTAGTGTCCGTGACACCCTTACGAACGGCGAGATGCGTCGAATAATCATTCGGGCGTAGAATAATCAATGTTTCGTCTTTGTATGCAATTCATCATGATTGCGTACGCTGAAGCACTCGCTGATGTGAAGGGTCACCTCATCGTTAAGTTTCTGCAGGGTTATGTAGTGCTGTGTGTTGCTGTTGTGCCGGTGAGGTTTTAAAAGCGTTCCAGCGTCCACGCGGCCGTGGACAGCGGCACTGACGAGCAACTTGTGCAGCCCCCCAATGGCGCTGCCAATGACGCAGCTGCTGAGGGCTGCGAAACTGCGCGCGGGCGGCCAGTTGACGCAGATCGTGACGTGCAACCCCAAGAGCCTGGAGGACGCGCTGGTGAAGCAGTTCCAGCAGCTCGGCGAGGCGCTGGGCGTGACGGAGGTGGGGGAGGCCATGGCCCAGCAACACTACAGCAGACTGCAGCAGTTGAAGGAGCAGGATAGAGTATTTGTAGATAGTAATGGTAGGAAAGCGAAGGTGTTGATGGTGGAGTGGCTCGAGCCGCTGTTCCTCGGCACGGAAGGCTGGATGCGGGAGATCGTGGAGGCCACGTGGTGGAGGACCTGGAGGATGGGGGAGAAGTGGACGTGGTGGTCGTGGCACTGTGCGGACTGAGTCTGGACAAGACGGAGACGGAGCTGCTGGAAGGACGCGTCGGGGACTGGTGGACGTCGCTGCTGAAGGGTGAAGCGCATCCGAAGGTGTTCATTATGGACGGCACGTCCATGTTCACTCGTCTGACGAGGCGGCTTCTGGTGGCGCTGGAGTGGCTCGTGCACGCGCTGCATGAACCGGAGAGCGGCTGGATGAAGGACTCGACGTTCCCGTACAAACTCTTCGACACGTCGCTGGTTGCGAGGGATTCGAAGGCTGAGGAGACCAAGTCGGCGGAGTTGCTGGAGATCGAGGAGCTGCATCAAGCTGCGTGCACCAGCAAGCAGGCCATGTACACAGATCCAGCCACGGGTTACTCCGTTATGGCAGCGTACATCTTGACGGAGCGGCAAGTTTGCTGTGGCAACGGGTGCCGCCACTGCCCCTACGGCCACGCGAACGTCAAGGACCCGTCTCGGCGCAAGAACGCCCTAGCTGGTAATGTTTTCCTGCAGCCGCGTCGTCGCTCACGCGGTTTCGCGAAGGGATCCCCGGGTGGCCAAAAGCTCTGGCCCGAAGGTGCTGACGCTGGCTCTGACGCGCAGAACGACCTTGTGGTCATGTTTTGGAGTGGCGGGAAGGACTCATTCTTGGCGCTGGGTGCCTTGTACGAGTCTTACGCTGTTGAACAGAAGCCTATGCCTCGCGTTGTGCTGCTTACAACGATCGACCCGAAGACAAACGTCGTCCCTATCCAGGACATCCCCTCTCAGACTATTGCAGCTGAAGCCGAAGCTCTGGAACTTCCTTTGTGCCTAGTAGCTGTGGGACTGGGAGACGAGTACACGGCTGCACTGAGGAACGCACTCCGCGATATTCCGGAGCAAATGAAGCGAACGAAGAAGTCCAGCAAGAGCCCCGAGCAGAACGGTACGACTCCGAGCGTTTCTGCCCTTGTATTTGGCGACCTTCACCTGGACGATATCTCGATCCAGCAGTGCACGCCTACAGTCAAGAAAACAGTACTTCAGTATCAGTTTATGCGTCAACAATTGTGCAATATTTCTCTTTAACAATAACAACACCTCATCGTGAGGATTGGCCCCACAGTCAATGGGATGGGCGTGTCATCTCAACAGATACAGGAAGCTTGCTTGGCATCGTTCGAGAGCCGACGGCTCGTTGCCCTCCGGGAGCCTTTACGGCAGTTCCAGAATGTAGAGTGGCGAGTGAGGCTTGGCTTCCTCTGTATGGCACTGCGTAAAAGTGACTAGAGTGTTGCTTGGAGGTCGTTGCTGCGCCTGAGCTTGAGGCGGCCTTAGTTGCTAGAAGTTGAGGGTACAGTACAACTTCAACCTACAGTCATGTGACGTAAATTGTGCAGATTTCCCTCAGCCCGATGACAAAGATGTCCGCCGAAAACGGTAGGTGGACGTCAGTGTCCACGTCGGTGAAGAACAGAAAGAGGCTCGAGCAGATGTGGACGAACTTCTCCTTTCCAGACAAATCTGACGAACGAATCAGCTCCTCGCCAGGCCACTCATCAAACCATCCAAACTAATGATTTGATGTGCATCAATTCGCAGCGCCCTCACTTCAAAGTCTCCACTTCACTTCCGATTCCGCGAGCTCTCAAGCACGAGCCGCTCCCAATAAAGCAACCAACGGGCGTCATGGCGTGGCGCGACCTCCGAATCATCCAGCGTCTGGGGCTGCGTGTGCCGCTGTTCCAAGCTCCGATGGCCGGCGCGCAAGCCAGCGACCTCGCCATTGCCGTGGCCCGTGGCGGAGGTCTCGGCGCCATTTCTTGCGCTCTGCTGTCCCCGGACACCACGTGCAGCGCTTCCGAGCCGCGACGACGGCGCCGATCAACCTCAACTTCTTCTGCCACTCGCTGCCTCCTGCCAACGCTAAGGCGGACAAGCAGTGGCAAGATATCCTCGCTCCACACTACGAAGAGTACGGCGTGAACCTCGCTCACTTGACAGCGCAGGGGGCGCAACGGATGCCGTTCGACGAAGGGAGTCTCGAGCTGGTGCGGGAGCTCCAGCCTGAAGTCGTGAGCTTCCACTTCGGCCTGCCGGCTCCTCACATGCTGCAAGGCGTCAAGGACACTGGCGCCTTCGTGATCTCGTCCGCCACCACTGTGCGCGAAGCTGTATGGCTCGAAGAGCGAGGCTGCGACGCTATCATTGCTCAGGGGGTGGAGGCAGGAGGCCATCGAGCTGTCTTCCTACCCAGAGAGGGTAACAAGCCTAGCTCCTCTGGTGAGCAGTACCGCAACAGCTCCATGGATTTCCCACGACAGATTGGGACGATGTCGTTGGTCCCGCAGATCGTCGACGCAGTGAAGCTCCCGTTGATTGCAACGGGTGGAATCGGCGACGCTCGAGGGGTTCTAGCTGCAAGTGCACTTGCTGCAACCGCAGTGCAAATGGGTACCGTCTTCCTGCTCGCCGACGAGACCAAGACGTCGGCTTTGCATCGACAAATGTTGAAGCGGGCGGCGACTGCAACGGGGGAGGAAGCTCTGGAGACGGCGATCACCAACATTTTCTCGGGCCGACCAGCTCGAGGATTCGTGACGCGTGTGATGCGGGAGCTGGGTCCCATGTGTGCTGCAGCGCCAGAGTTCCCCACGGCTGGAGCACCACTCGCTGCGCTCAAGAAGGCTGCGGAGGTAAATGGAGACACGGCCTTCTCGTCCATGTGGTCGGGTCAGTCACCGGGCTTTGCGAAGGAGAAATCTGCCAAGAACATTGTGCGCTCATTTTCAAACCTTCTCCGTGAACACGTTTGGGGCAAAAGGCAACGTCCTTAGATCACCGAAGGCATGCCTCGCAGCGGGTTCGCAGTGAATCCGTGCGAGGCAGCCCCCGATGAAATGGCGAGGTGGACTTGGATGGTCGCCTTGATGGGTGCTTGGCTGGAGTTGGTTGTTGGGTGTGTGATGATGCATACTTGAGTGGCTTGGTCGCGATGGTCGCCGCATGCCCTTGAACGAGCGAGCTTCGTGACAGCTCCGTTGTCCGCGGCAGCTTGGCGCCTCACCCCAGGTTGAAGAAGAGGGGCGAAGGTGGGGAGGGCGCCGGAGCTGTCGAGGCCATCAGCTACTTGTTGATGCTACAGCATTTTCCTCGTCGCACGGTGCACGGCGAACGAGATGTCGGGCCGCGTGCACCTAGAGATCCAGAGCAAGCTCCCCACAAATGACTGGAATGTCTGCACCGTCGGGCGACCTGGTGTGCCAGCACCACCACTTGGCAGCAGCTCCCCTGGCGCCTCGCCGTCTTGTTCACCGCCGATCGGCGTGCTGACCGGGCCCGCTTTGCCCAACCCGAACTTCACCAACATGACCAGGATCACCTGCTCCTGATCGAGAGTCCAGCCGTCCTCCTCGTCGTAGCTGAAGGCGATACCCAGGAACTTCGACACGACTCCTAAGCCCTTCAGCTCCACAATCTGCATGTCCTGGAAGAACTTGTCCACCTTCTCCACGCTTGTGGCCGTCACGAGGATGTCGTCGACGTACACGCCGACGAGCGTCATGCCATCCTCCTCGATATTGACGTAGAGGCAGCTGTCCGAGTAGCACTGCCGGAATCCCAGCGACAGCAAGATGCTGTGCAGCAACTGGTTCCACAGCCTGCCCGACTGCTTGAGCCCGTAGAGCGCTTTCTCGAGCAACAACGCCAGCTCGTATTTGCTCTTGACACCCAGCGCACGGAGCTGCTTCTCCGTGAAC